>NW_027443752.1:0-35916 GCF_048569485.1 Anomaloglossus baeobatrachus | reverse complement strand
CATCTGTTATAGTTTTGGAGAAAAATGTGTTCATTTCATGTATGCGCGAAATGCCTTAAAAATGGCTTTAAAATGGATTTGGAGCATGGAGACGATTATCTCGGGATTGCAAGATAACCAAACAAAACTTTTAGTGGATTTCTACTTATTTTATTAAATATCATCTCCACCAAACAGGACAAGCTTGCATCTGTTATAGTTTGGAGAAAAATGTGTTCATTTCATGTATGCGCGAAATGCCTTAAAAATGGCTTTAAAATGGATTTGGAGCATGGAGACGATTATCTCGGGATTGCAAGATAACCAAACAAAACTTTTAGTGGATTTTCTACTTATTTTATTAAATATCATCTCCACCAAACAGGACAAGCTTGCATCTGTTATAGTTTTGGAGAAAAATGTGTTCATTTCATGTATGCGCGAAATGCCTTAAAAATGGCTTTAAAATGGATTTGGAGCATGGAGACGATTATCTCGGATTGCAAGATAACCAAACAAAACTTTTAGTGGATTTCTACTTATTTTATTAAATATCATCTCCACCAAACAGGACAAGCTTGCATCTGTTATAGTTTTGGAGAAAAATGTGTTCATTTCATGTATGCGCGAAATGCCTTAAAAATGGCTTTAAAATGGATTTGGAGCATGGAGACGATTATCTCGGGATTGCAAGATAACCAAACAAAACTTTTAGTGGATTTCTACTTATTTTATTAAATATCATCTCCACCAAACAGGACAAGCTTGCATCTGTTATAGTTTTGGAGAAAAATGTGTTCATTTCATGTATGCGCGAAATGCCTTAAAAATGGCTTTAAAATGGATTTGGAGCATGGAGACGATTATCTCGGGATTGCAAGATAACCAAACAAAACTTTTAGTGGATTTCTACTTATTTTATTAAATATCATCTCCACCAAACAGGACAAGCTTGCATCTGTTATAGTTTTGGAGAAAAATGTGTTCATTTCATGTATGCGCGAAATGCCTTAAAAATGGCTTTAAAATGGATTTGGAGCATGGAGACGATTATCTCGGGATTGCAAGATAACCAAACAAAACTTTTAGTGGATTTCTACTTATTTTATTAAATATCATCTCCACCAAACAGGACAAGCTTGCATCTGTTATAGTTTTGGAGAAAAATGTGTTCATTTCATGTATGCGCGAAATGCCTTAAAAATGGCTTTAAAATGGATTTGGAGCATGGAGACGATTATCTCGGGATTGCAAGATAACCAAACAAAACTTTTAGTGGATTTCTACTTATTTTATTAAATATCATCTCCACCAAACAGGACAAGCTTGCATCTGTTATAGTTTTGGAGAAAAATGTGTTCATTTCATGTATGCGCGAAATGCCTTAAAAATGGCTTTAAAATGGATTTGGAGCATGGAGACGATTATCTCGGGATTGCAAGATAACCAAACAAAACTTTTAGTGGATTTCTACTTATTTTATTAAATATCATCTCCACCAAACAGGACAAGCTTGCATCTGTTATAGTTTTGGAGAAAAATGTGTTCATTTCATGTATGCGCGAAATGCCTTAAAAATGGCTTTAAAATGGATTTGGAGCATGGAGACGATTATCTCGGGATTGCAAGATAACCAAACAAAACTTTTAGTGGATTTCTACTTATTTTATTAAATATCATCTCCACCAAACAGGACAAGCTTGCATCTGTTATAGTTTTGGAGAAAAATGTGTTCATTTCATGTATGCGCGAAATGCCTTAAAAATGGCTTTAAAATGGATTTGGAGCATGGAGACGATTATCTCGGGATTGCAAGATAACCAAACAAAACTTTTAGTGGATTTCTACTTATTTTATTAAATATCATCTCCACCAAACAGGACAAGCTTGCATCTGTTATAGTTTTGGAGAAAAATGTGTTCATTTCATGTATGCGCGAAATGCCTTAAAAATGGCTTTAAAATGGATTTGGAGCATGGAGACGATTATCTCGGGATTGCAAGATAACCAAACAAAACTTTTAGTGGATTTCTACTTATTTTATTAAATATCATCTCCACCAAACAGGACAAGCTTGCATCTGTTATAGTTTTGGAGAAAAATGTGTTCATTTCATGTATGCGCGAAATGCCTTAAAAATGGCTTTAAAATGGATTTGGAGCATGGAGACGATTATCTCGGGATTGCAAGATAACCAAACAAAACTTTTAGTGGATTTCTACTTATTTTATTAAATATCATCTCCACCAAACAGGACAAGCTTGCATCTGTTATAGTTTTGGAGAAAAATGTGTTCATTTCATGTATGCGCGAAATGCCTTAAAAATGGCTTTAAAATGGATTTGGAGCATGGAGACGATTATCTCGGGATTGCAAGATAACCAAACAAAACTTTTAGTGGATTTCTACTTATTTTATTAAATATCATCTCCACCAAACAGGACAAGCTTGCATCTGTTATAGTTTTGGAGAAAAATGTGTTCATTTCATGTATGCGCGAAATGCCTTAAAAATGGCTTTAAAATGGATTTGGAGCATGGAGACGATTATCTCGGGATTGCAAGATAACCAAACAAAACTTTTAGTGGATTTCTACTTATTTTATTAAATATCATCTCCACCAAACAGGACAAGCTTGCATCTGTTATAGTTTTGGAGAAAAATGTGTTCATTTCATGTATGCGCGAAATGCCTTAAAAATGGCTTTAAAATGGATTTGGAGCATGGAGACGATTATCTCGGGATTGCAAGATAACCAAACAAAACTTTTAGTGGATTTCTACTTATTTTATTAAATATCATCTCCACCAAACAGGACAAGCTTGCATCTGTTATAGTTTTGGAGAAAAATGTGTTCATTTCATGTATGCGCGAAATGCCTTAAAAATGGCTTTAAAATGGATTTGGAGCATGGAGACGATTATCTCGGGATTGCAAGATAACCAAACAAAACTTTTAGTGGATTTCTACTTATTTTATTAAATATCATCTCCACCAAACAGGACAAGCTTGCATCTGTTATAGTTTTGGAGAAAAATGTGTTCATTTCATGTATGCGCGAAATGCCTTAAAAATGGCTTTAAAATGGATTTGGAGCATGGAGACGATTATCTCGGGATTGCAAGATAACCAAACAAAACTTTTAGTGGATTTCTACTTATTTTATTAAATATCATCTCCACCAAACAGGACAAGCTTGCATCTGTTATAGTTTTGGAGAAAAATGTGTTCATTTCATGTATGCGCGAAATGCCTTAAAAATGGCTTTAAAATGGATTTGGAGCATGGAGACGATTATCTCGGGATTGCAAGATAACCAAACAAAACTTTTAGTGGATTTCTACTTATTTTATTAAATATCATCTCCACCAAACAGGACAAGCTTGCATCTGTTATAGTTTTGGAGAAAAATGTGTTCATTTCATGTATGCGCGAAATGCCTTAAAAATGGCTTTAAAATGGATTTGGAGCATGGAGACGATTATCTCGGGATTGCAAGATAACCAAACAAAACTTTTAGTGGATTTCTACTTATTTTATTAAATATCATCTCCACCAAACAGGACAAGCTTGCATCTGTTATAGTTTTGGAGAAAAATGTGTTCATTTCATGTATGCGCGAAATGCCTTAAAAATGGCTTTAAAATGGATTTGGAGCATGGAGACGATTATCTCGGGATTGCAAGATAACCAAACAAAACTTTTAGTGGATTTCTACTTATTTTATTAAATATCATCTCCACCAAACAGGACAAGCTTGCATCTGTTATAGTTTTGGAGAAAAATGTGTTCATTTCATGTATGCGCGAAATGCCTTAAAAATGGCTTTAAAATGGATTTGGAGCATGGAGACGATTATCTCGGGATTGCAAGATAACCAAACAAAACTTTTAGTGGATTTCTACTTATTTTATTAAATATCATCTCCACCAAACAGGACAAGCTTGCATCTGTTATAGTTTTGGAGAAAAATGTGTTCATTTCATGTATGCGCGAAATGCCTTAAAAATGGCTTTAAAATGGATTTGGAGCATGGAGACGATTATCTCGGGATTGCAAGATAACCAAACAAAACTTTTAGTGGATTTCTACTTATTTTATTAAATATCATCTCCACCAAACAGGACAAGCTTGCATCTGTTATAGTTTTGGAGAAAAATGTGTTCATTTCATGTATGCGCGAAATGCCTTAAAAATGGCTTTAAAATGGATTTGGAGCATGGAGACGATTATCTCGGGATTGCAAGATAACCAAACAAAACTTTTAGTGGATTTCTACTTATTTTATTAAATATCATCTCCACCAAACAGGACAAGCTTGCATCTGTTATAGTTTTGGAGAAAAATGTGTTCATTTCATGTATGCGCGAAATGCCTTAAAAATGGCTTTAAAATGGATTTGGAGCATGGAGACGATTATCTCGGGATTGCAAGATAACCAAACAAAACTTTTAGTGGATTTCTACTTATTTTATTAAATATCATCTCCACCAAACAGGACAAGCTTGCATCTGTTATAGTTTTGGAGAAAAATGTGTTCATTTCATGTATGCGCGAAATGCCTTAAAAATGGCTTTAAAATGGATTTGGAGCATGGAGACGATTATCTCGGGATTGCAAGATAACCAAACAAAACTTTTAGTGGATTTCTACTTATTTTATTAAATATCATCTCCACCAAACAGGACAAGCTTGCATCTGTTATAGTTTTGGAGAAAAATGTGTTCATTTCATGTATGCGCGAAATGCCTTAAAAATGGCTTTAAAATGGATTTGGAGCATGGAGACGATTATCTCGGGATTGCAAGATAACCAAACAAAACTTTTAGTGGATTTCTACTTATTTTATTAAATATCATCTCCACCAAACAGGACAAGCTTGCATCTGTTATAGTTTTGGAGAAAAATGTGTTCATTTCATGTATGCGCGAAATGCCTTAAAAATGGCTTTAAAATGGATTTGGAGCATGGAGACGATTATCTCGGGATTGCAAGATAACCAAACAAAACTTTTAGTGGATTTCTACTTATTTTATTAAATATCATCTCCACCAAACAGGACAAGCTTGCATCTGTTATAGTTTTGGAGAAAAATGTGTTCATTTCATGTATGCGCGAAATGCCTTAAAAATGGCTTTAAAATGGATTTGGAGCATGGAGACGATTATCTCGGGATTGCAAGATAACCAAACAAAACTTTTAGTGGATTTCTACTTATTTTATTAAATATCATCTCCACCAAACAGGACAAGCTTGCATCTGTTATAGTTTTGGAGAAAAATGTGTTCATTTCATGTATGCGCGAAATGCCTTAAAAATGGCTTTAAAATGGATTTGGAGCATGGAGACGATTATCTCGGGATTGCAAGATAACCAAACAAAACTTTTAGTGGATTTCTACTTATTTTATTAAATATCATCTCCACCAAACAGGACAAGCTTGCATCTGTTATAGTTTTGGAGAAAAATGTGTTCATTTCATGTATGCGCGAAATGCCTTAAAAATGGCTTTAAAATGGATTTGGAGCATGGAGACGATTATCTCGGGATTGCAAGATAACCAAACAAAACTTTTAGTGGATTTCTACTTATTTTATTAAATATCATCTCCACCAAACAGGACAAGCTTGCATCTGTTATAGTTTTGGAGAAAAATGTGTTCATTTCATGTATGCGCGAAATGCCTTAAAAATGGCTTTAAAATGGATTTGGAGCATGGAGACGATTATCTCGGGATTGCAAGATAACCAAACAAAACTTTTAGTGGATTTCTACTTATTTTATTAAATATCATCTCCACCAAACAGGACAAGCTTGCATCTGTTATAGTTTTGGAGAAAAATGTGTTCATTTCATGTATGCGCGAAATGCCTTAAAAATGGCTTTAAAATGGATTTGGAGCATGGAGACGATTATCTCGGGATTGCAAGATAACCAAACAAAACTTTTAGTGGATTTCTACTTATTTTATTAAATATCATCTCCACCAAACAGGACAAGCTTGCATCTGTTATAGTTTTGGAGAAAAATGTGTTCATTTCATGTATGCGCGAAATGCCTTAAAAATGGCTTTAAAATGGATTTGGAGCATGGAGACGATTATCTCGGGATTGCAAGATAACCAAACAAAACTTTTAGTGGATTTCTACTTATTTTATTAAATATCATCTCCACCAAACAGGACAAGCTTGCATCTGTTATAGTTTTGGAGAAAAATGTGTTCATTTCATGTATGCGCGAAATGCCTTAAAAATGGCTTTAAAATGGATTTGGAGCATGGAGACGATTATCTCGGGATTGCAAGATAACCAAACAAAACTTTTAGTGGATTTCTACTTATTTTATTAAATATCATCTCCACCAAACAGGACAAGCTTGCATCTGTTATAGTTTTGGAGAAAAATGTGTTCATTTCATGTATGCGCGAAATGCCTTAAAAATGGCTTTAAAATGGATTTGGAGCATGGAGACGATTATCTCGGGATTGCAAGATAACCAAACAAAACTTTTAGTGGATTTCTACTTATTTTATTAAATATCATCTCCACCAAACAGGACAAGCTTGCATCTGTTATAGTTTTGGAGAAAAATGTGTTCATTTCATGTATGCGCGAAATGCCTTAAAAATGGCTTTAAAATGGATTTGGAGCATGGAGACGATTATCTCGGGATTGCAAGATAACCAAACAAAACTTTTAGTGGATTTCTACTTATTTTATTAAATATCATCTCCACCAAACAGGACAAGCTTGCATCTGTTATAGTTTTGGAGAAAAATGTGTTCATTTCATGTATGCGCGAAATGCCTTAAAAATGGCTTTAAAATGGATTTGGAGCATGGAGACGATTATCTCGGGATTGCAAGATAACCAAACAAAACTTTTAGTGGATTTCTACTTATTTTATTAAATATCATCTCCACCAAACAGGACAAGCTTGCATCTGTTATAGTTTTGGAGAAAAATGTGTTCATTTCATGTATGCGCGAAATGCCTTAAAAATGGCTTTAAAATGGATTTGGAGCATGGAGACGATTATCTCGGGATTGCAAGATAACCAAACAAAACTTTTAGTGGATTTCTACTTATTTTATTAAATATCATCTCCACCAAACAGGACAAGCTTGCATCTGTTATAGTTTTGGAGAAAAATGTGTTCATTTCATGTATGCGCGAAATGCCTTAAAAATGGCTTTAAAATGGATTTGGAGCATGGAGACGATTATCTCGGGATTGCAAGATAACCAAACAAAACTTTTAGTGGATTTCTACTTATTTTATTAAATATCATCTCCACCAAACAGGACAAGCTTGCATCTGTTATAGTTTTGGAGAAAAATGTGTTCATTTCATGTATGCGCGAAATGCCTTAAAAATGGCTTTAAAATGGATTTGGAGCATGGAGACGATTATCTCGGGATTGCAAGATAACCAAACAAAACTTTTAGTGGATTTCTACTTATTTTATTAAATATCATCTCCACCAAACAGGACAAGCTTGCATCTGTTATAGTTTTGGAGAAAAATGTGTTCATTTCATGTATGCGCGAAATGCCTTAAAAATGGCTTTAAAATGGATTTGGAGCATGGAGACGATTATCTCGGGATTGCAAGATAACCAAACAAAACTTTTAGTGGATTTCTACTTATTTTATTAAATATCATCTCCACCAAACAGGACAAGCTTGCATCTGTTATAGTTTTGGAGAAAAATGTGTTCATTTCATGTATGCGCGAAATGCCTTAAAAATGGCTTTAAAATGGATTTGGAGCATGGAGACGATTATCTCGGGATTGCAAGATAACCAAACAAAACTTTTAGTGGATTTCTACTTATTTTATTAAATATCATCTCCACCAAACAGGACAAGCTTGCATCTGTTATAGTTTTGGAGAAAAATGTGTTCATTTCATGTATGCGCGAAATGCCTTAAAAATGGCTTTAAAATGGATTTGGAGCATGGAGACGATTATCTCGGGATTGCAAGATAACCAAACAAAACTTTTAGTGGATTTCTACTTATTTTATTAAATATCATCTCCACCAAACAGGACAAGCTTGCATCTGTTATAGTTTTGGAGAAAAATGTGTTCATTTCATGTATGCGCGAAATGCCTTAAAAATGGCTTTAAAATGGATTTGGAGCATGGAGACGATTATCTCGGGATTGCAAGATAACCAAACAAAACTTTTAGTGGATTTCTACTTATTTTATTAAATATCATCTCCACCAAACAGGACAAGCTTGCATCTGTTATAGTTTTGGAGAAAAATGTGTTCATTTCATGTATGCGCGAAATGCCTTAAAAATGGCTTTAAAATGGATTTGGAGCATGGAGACGATTATCTCGGGATTGCAAGATAACCAAACAAAACTTTTAGTGGATTTCTACTTATTTTATTAAATATCATCTCCACCAAACAGGACAAGCTTGCATCTGTTATAGTTTTGGAGAAAAATGTGTTCATTTCATGTATGCGCGAAATGCCTTAAAAATGGCTTTAAAATGGATTTGGAGCATGGAGACGATTATCTCGGGATTGCAAGATAACCAAACAAAACTTTTAGTGGATTTCTACTTATTTTATTAAATATCATCTCCACCAAACAGGACAAGCTTGCATCTGTTATAGTTTTGGAGAAAAATGTGTTCATTTCATGTATGCGCGAAATGCCTTAAAAATGGCTTTAAAATGGATTTGGAGCATGGAGACGATTATCTCGGGATTGCAAGATAACCAAACAAAACTTTTAGTGGATTTCTACTTATTTTATTAAATATCATCTCCACCAAACAGGACAAGCTTGCATCTGTTATAGTTTTGGAGAAAAATGTGTTCATTTCATGTATGCGCGAAATGCCTTAAAAATGGCTTTAAAATGGATTTGGAGCATGGAGACGATTATCTCGGGATTGCAAGATAACCAAACAAAACTTTTAGTGGATTTCTACTTATTTTATTAAATATCATCTCCACCAAACAGGACAAGCTTGCATCTGTTATAGTTTTGGAGAAAAATGTGTTCATTTCATGTATGCGCGAAATGCCTTAAAAATGGCTTTAAAATGGATTTGGAGCATGGAGACGATTATCTCGGGATTGCAAGATAACCAAACAAAACTTTTAGTGGATTTCTACTTATTTTATTAAATATCATCTCCACCAAACAGGACAAGCTTGCATCTGTTATAGTTTTGGAGAAAAATGTGTTCATTTCATGTATGCGCGAAATGCCTTAAAAATGGCTTTAAAATGGATTTGGAGCATGGAGACGATTATCTCGGGATTGCAAGATAACCAAACAAAACTTTTAGTGGATTTCTACTTATTTTATTAAATATCATCTCCACCAAACAGGACAAGCTTGCATCTGTTATAGTTTTGGAGAAAAATGTGTTCATTTCATGTATGCGCGAAATGCCTTAAAAATGGCTTTAAAATGGATTTGGAGCATGGAGACGATTATCTCGGGATTGCAAGATAACCAAACAAAACTTTTAGTGGATTTCTACTTATTTTATTAAATATCATCTCCACCAAACAGGACAAGCTTGCATCTGTTATAGTTTTGGAGAAAAATGTGTTCATTTCATGTATGCGCGAAATGCCTTAAAAATGGCTTTAAAATGGATTTGGAGCATGGAGACGATTATCTCGGGATTGCAAGATAACCAAACAAAACTTTTAGTGGATTTCTACTTATTTTATTAAATATCATCTCCACCAAACAGGACAAGCTTGCATCTGTTATAGTTTTGGAGAAAAATGTGTTCATTTCATGTATGCGCGAAATGCCTTAAAAATGGCTTTAAAATGGATTTGGAGCATGGAGACGATTATCTCGGGATTGCAAGATAACCAAACAAAACTTTTAGTGGATTTCTACTTATTTTATTAAATATCATCTCCACCAAACAGGACAAGCTTGCATCTGTTATAGTTTTGGAGAAAAATGTGTTCATTTCATGTATGCGCGAAATGCCTTAAAAATGGCTTTAAAATGGATTTGGAGCATGGAGACGATTATCTCGGGATTGCAAGATAACCAAACAAAACTTTTAGTGGATTTCTACTTATTTTATTAAATATCATCTCCACCAAACAGGACAAGCTTGCATCTGTTATAGTTTTGGAGAAAAATGTGTTCATTTCATGTATGCGCGAAATGCCTTAAAAATGGCTTTAAAATGGATTTGGAGCATGGAGACGATTATCTCGGGATTGCAAGATAACCAAACAAAACTTTTAGTGGATTTCTACTTATTTTATTAAATATCATCTCCACCAAACAGGACAAGCTTGCATCTGTTATAGTTTTGGAGAAAAATGTGTTCATTTCATGTATGCGCGAAATGCCTTAAAAATGGCTTTAAAATGGATTTGGAGCATGGAGACGATTATCTCGGGATTGCAAGATAACCAAACAAAACTTTTAGTGGATTTCTACTTATTTTATTAAATATCATCTCCACCAAACAGGACAAGCTTGCATCTGTTATAGTTTTGGAGAAAAATGTGTTCATTTCATGTATGCGCGAAATGCCTTAAAAATGGCTTTAAAATGGATTTGGAGCATGGAGACGATTATCTCGGGATTGCAAGATAACCAAACAAAACTTTTAGTGGATTTCTACTTATTTTATTAAATATCATCTCCACCAAACAGGACAAGCTTGCATCTGTTATAGTTTTGGAGAAAAATGTGTTCATTTCATGTATGCGCGAAATGCCTTAAAAATGGCTTTAAAATGGATTTGGAGCATGGAGACGATTATCTCGGGATTGCAAGATAACCAAACAAAACTTTTAGTGGATTTCTACTTATTTTATTAAATATCATCTCCACCAAACAGGACAAGCTTGCATCTGTTATAGTTTTGGAGAAAAATGTGTTCATTTCATGTATGCGCGAAATGCCTTAAAAATGGCTTTAAAATGGATTTGGAGCATGGAGACGATTATCTCGGGATTGCAAGATAACCAAACAAAACTTTTAGTGGATTTCTACTTATTTTATTAAATATCATCTCCACCAAACAGGACAAGCTTGCATCTGTTATAGTTTTGGAGAAAAATGTGTTCATTTCATGTATGCGCGAAATGCCTTAAAAATGGCTTTAAAATGGATTTGGAGCATGGAGACGATTATCTCGGGATTGCAAGATAACCAAACAAAACTTTTAGTGGATTTCTACTTATTTTATTAAATATCATCTCCACCAAACAGGACAAGCTTGCATCTGTTATAGTTTTGGAGAAAAATGTGTTCATTTCATGTATGCGCGAAATGCCTTAAAAATGGCTTTAAAATGGATTTGGAGCATGGAGACGATTATCTCGGGATTGCAAGATAACCAAACAAAACTTTTAGTGGATTTCTACTTATTTTATTAAATATCATCTCCACCAAACAGGACAAGCTTGCATCTGTTATAGTTTTGGAGAAAAATGTGTTCATTTCATGTATGCGCGAAATGCCTTAAAAATGGCTTTAAAATGGATTTGGAGCATGGAGACGATTATCTCGGGATTGCAAGATAACCAAACAAAACTTTTAGTGGATTTCTACTTATTTTATTAAATATCATCTCCACCAAACAGGACAAGCTTGCATCTGTTATAGTTTTGGAGAAAAATGTGTTCATTTCATGTATGCGCGAAATGCCTTAAAAATGGCTTTAAAATGGATTTGGAGCATGGAGACGATTATCTCGGGATTGCAAGATAACCAAACAAAACTTTTAGTGGATTTCTACTTATTTTATTAAATATCATCTCCACCAAACAGGACAAGCTTGCATCTGTTATAGTTTTGGAGAAAAATGTGTTCATTTCATGTATGCGCGAAATGCCTTAAAAATGGCTTTAAAATGGATTTGGAGCATGGAGACGATTATCTCGGGATTGCAAGATAACCAAACAAAACTTTTAGTGGATTTCTACTTATTTTATTAAATATCATCTCCACCAAACAGGACAAGCTTGCATCTGTTATAGTTTTGGAGAAAAATGTGTTCATTTCATGTATGCGCGAAATGCCTTAAAAATGGCTTTAAAATGGATTTGGAGCATGGAGACGATTATCTCGGGATTGCAAGATAACCAAACAAAACTTTTAGTGGATTTCTACTTATTTTATTAAATATCATCTCCACCAAACAGGACAAGCTTGCATCTGTTATAGTTTTGGAGAAAAATGTGTTCATTTCATGTATGCGCGAAATGCCTTAAAAATGGCTTTAAAATGGATTTGGAGCATGGAGACGATTATCTCGGGATTGCAAGATAACCAAACAAAACTTTTAGTGGATTTCTACTTATTTTATTAAATATCATCTCCACCAAACAGGACAAGCTTGCATCTGTTATAGTTTTGGAGAAAAATGTGTTCATTTCATGTATGCGCGAAATGCCTTAAAAATGGCTTTAAAATGGATTTGGAGCATGGAGACGATTATCTCGGGATTGCAAGATAACCAAACAAAACTTTTAGTGGATTTCTACTTATTTTATTAAATATCATCTCCACCAAACAGGACAAGCTTGCATCTGTTATAGTTTTGGAGAAAAATGTGTTCATTTCATGTATGCGCGAAATGCCTTAAAAATGGCTTTAAAATGGATTTGGAGCATGGAGACGATTATCTCGGGATTGCAAGATAACCAAACAAAACTTTTAGTGGATTTCTACTTATTTTATTAAATATCATCTCCACCAAACAGGACAAGCTTGCATCTGTTATAGTTTTGGAGAAAAATGTGTTCATTTCATGTATGCGCGAAATGCCTTAAAAATGGCTTTAAAATGGATTTGGAGCATGGAGACGATTATCTCGGGATTGCAAGATAACCAAACAAAACTTTTAGTGGATTTCTACTTATTTTATTAAATATCATCTCCACCAAACAGGACAAGCTTGCATCTGTTATAGTTTTGGAGAAAAATGTGTTCATTTCATGTATGCGCGAAATGCCTTAAAAATGGCTTTAAAATGGATTTGGAGCATGGAGACGATTATCTCGGGATTGCAAGATAACCAAACAAAACTTTTAGTGGATTTCTACTTATTTTATTAAATATCATCTCCACCAAACAGGACAAGCTTGCATCTGTTATAGTTTTGGAGAAAAATGTGTTCATTTCATGTATGCGCGAAATGCCTTAAAAATGGCTTTAAAATGGATTTGGAGCATGGAGACGATTATCTCGGGATTGCAAGATAACCAAACAAAACTTTTAGTGGATTTCTACTTATTTTATTAAATATCATCTCCACCAAACAGGACAAGCTTGCATCTGTTATAGTTTTGGAGAAAAATGTGTTCATTTCATGTATGCGCGAAATGCCTTAAAAATGGCTTTAAAATGGATTTGGAGCATGGAGACGATTATCTCGGGATTGCAAGATAACCAAACAAAACTTTTAGTGGATTTCTACTTATTTTATTAAATATCATCTCCACCAAACAGGACAAGCTTGCATCTGTTATAGTTTTGGAGAAAAATGTGTTCATTTCATGTATGCGCGAAATGCCTTAAAAATGGCTTTAAAATGGATTTGGAGCATGGAGACGATTATCTCGGGATTGCAAGATAACCAAACAAAACTTTTAGTGGATTTCTACTTATTTTATTAAATATCATCTCCACCAAACAGGACAAGCTTGCATCTGTTATAGTTTTGGAGAAAAATGTGTTCATTTCATGTATGCGCGAAATGCCTTAAAAATGGCTTTAAAATGGATTTGGAGCATGGAGACGATTATCTCGGGATTGCAAGATAACCAAACAAAACTTTTAGTGGATTTCTACTTATTTTATTAAATATCATCTCCACCAAACAGGACAAGCTTGCATCTGTTATAGTTTTGGAGAAAAATGTGTTCATTTCATGTATGCGCGAAATGCCTTAAAAATGGCTTTAAAATGGATTTGGAGCATGGAGACGATTATCTCGGGATTGCAAGATAACCAAACAAAACTTTTAGTGGATTTCTACTTATTTTATTAAATATCATCTCCACCAAACAGGACAAGCTTGCATCTGTTATAGTTTTGGAGAAAAATGTGTTCATTTCATGTATGCGCGAAATGCCTTAAAAATGGCTTTAAAATGGATTTGGAGCATGGAGACGATTATCTCGGGATTGCAAGATAACCAAACAAAACTTTTAGTGGATTTCTACTTATTTTATTAAATATCATCTCCACCAAACAGGACAAGCTTGCATCTGTTATAGTTTTGGAGAAAAATGTGTTCATTTCATGTATGCGCGAAATGCCTTAAAAATGGCTTTAAAATGGATTTGGAGCATGGAGACGATTATCTCGGGATTGCAAGATAACCAAACAAAACTTTTAGTGGATTTCTACTTATTTTATTAAATATCATCTCCACCAAACAGGACAAGCTTGCATCTGTTATAGTTTTGGAGAAAAATGTGTTCATTTCATGTATGCGCGAAATGCCTTAAAAATGGCTTTAAAATGGATTTGGAGCATGGAGACGATTATCTCGGGATTGCAAGATAACCAAACAAAACTTTTAGTGGATTTCTACTTATTTTATTAAATATCATCTCCACCAAACAGGACAAGCTTGCATCTGTTATAGTTTTGGAGAAAAATGTGTTCATTTCATGTATGCGCGAAATGCCTTAAAAATGGCTTTAAAATGGATTTGGAGCATGGAGACGATTATCTCGGGATTGCAAGATAACCAAACAAAACTTTTAGTGGATTTCTACTTATTTTATTAAATATCATCTCCACCAAACAGGACAAGCTTGCATCTGTTATAGTTTTGGAGAAAAATGTGTTCATTTCATGTATGCGCGAAATGCCTTAAAAATGGCTTTAAAATGGATTTGGAGCATGGAGACGATTATCTCGGGATTGCAAGATAACCAAACAAAACTTTTAGTGGATTTCTACTTATTTTATTAAATATCATCTCCACCAAACAGGACAAGCTTGCATCTGTTATAGTTTTGGAGAAAAATGTGTTCATTTCATGTATGCGCGAAATGCCTTAAAAATGGCTTTAAAATGGATTTGGAGCATGGAGACGATTATCTCGGGATTGCAAGATAACCAAACAAAACTTTTAGTGGATTTCTACTTATTTTATTAAATATCATCTCCACCAAACAGGACAAGCTTGCATCTGTTATAGTTTTGGAGAAAAATGTGTTCATTTCATGTATGCGCGAAATGCCTTAAAAATGGCTTTAAAATGGATTTGGAGCATGGAGACGATTATCTCGGGATTGCAAGATAACCAAACAAAACTTTTAGTGGATTTCTACTTATTTTATTAAATATCATCTCCACCAAACAGGACAAGCTTGCATCTGTTATAGTTTTGGAGAAAAATGTGTTCATTTCATGTATGCGCGAAATGCCTTAAAAATGGCTTTAAAATGGATTTGGAGCATGGAGACGATTATCTCGGGATTGCAAGATAACCAAACAAAACTTTTAGTGGATTTCTACTTATTTTATTAAATATCATCTCCACCAAACAGGACAAGCTTGCATCTGTTATAGTTTTGGAGAAAAATGTGTTCATTTCATGTATGCGCGAAATGCCTTAAAAATGGCTTTAAAATGGATTTGGAGCATGGAGACGATTATCTCGGGATTGCAAGATAACCAAACAAAACTTTTAGTGGATTTCTACTTATTTTATTAAATATCATCTCCACCAAACAGGACAAGCTTGCATCTGTTATAGTTTTGGAGAAAAATGTGTTCATTTCATGTATGCGCGAAATGCCTTAAAAATGGCTTTAAAATGGATTTGGAGCATGGAGACGATTATCTCGGGATTGCAAGATAACCAAACAAAACTTTTAGTGGATTTCTACTTATTTTATTAAATATCATCTCCACCAAACAGGACAAGCTTGCATCTGTTATAGTTTTGGAGAAAAATGTGTTCATTTCATGTATGCGCGAAATGCCTTAAAAATGGCTTTAAAATGGATTTGGAGCATGGAGACGATTATCTCGGGATTGCAAGATAACCAAACAAAACTTTTAGTGGATTTCTACTTATTTTATTAAATATCATCTCCACCAAACAGGACAAGCTTGCATCTGTTATAGTTTTGGAGAAAAATGTGTTCATTTCATGTATGCGCGAAATGCCTTAAAAATGGCTTTAAAATGGATTTGGAGCATGGAGACGATTATCTCGGGATTGCAAGATAACCAAACAAAACTTTTAGTGGATTTCTACTTATTTTATTAAATATCATCTCCACCAAACAGGACAAGCTTGCATCTGTTATAGTTTTGGAGAAAAATGTGTTCATTTCATGTATGCGCGAAATGCCTTAAAAATGGCTTTAAAATGGATTTGGAGCATGGAGACGATTATCTCGGGATTGCAAGATAACCAAACAAAACTTTTAGTGGATTTCTACTTATTTTATTAAATATCATCTCCACCAAACAGGACAAGCTTGCATCTGTTATAGTTTTGGAGAAAAATGTGTTCATTTCATGTATGAGCGAAATGCCTTAAAAATGGCTTTAAAATGGATTTGGAGCATGGAGACGATTATCTCGGGATTGCAAGATAACCAAACAAAAATTTCGCGCATACATGAAATGAACACATTTTTCTCCAAAACTATAACAGATGCAAGCTTGTCCTGTTTGGTGGAGATGATATTTAATAAAATAAGTAGAAATCCACTAAAAGTTTTGTTTGGTTATCTTACAATCCCGAGATAATCGTCTCCATGCTCCAAATCCATTTTAAAGCCATTTTTAAGGCATTTCGCGCATACATGAAATGAACACATTTTTCTCCAAAACTATAACAGATGCAAGCTTGTCCTGTTTGGTGGAGATGATATTTAATAAAATAAGTAGAAATCCACTAAAAGTTTTGTTTGGTTATCTTGCAATCCCGAGATAATCGTCTCCATGCTCCAAATCCATTTTAAAGCCATTTTTAAGGCATTTCGCGCATACATGAAATGAACACATTTTTCTCCAAAACTATAACAGATGCAAGCTTGTCCTGTTTGGTGGAGATGATATTTAATAAAATAAGTAGAAATCCACTAAAAGTTTTGTTTGGTTATCTTGCAATCCCGAGATAATCGTCTCCATGCTCCAAATCCATTTTAAAGCCATTTTTAAGGCATTTCGCGCATACATGAAATGAACACATTTTTCTCCAAAACTATAACAGATGCAAGCTTGTCCTGTTTGGTGGAGATGATATTTAATAAAATAAGTAGAAATCCACTAAAAGTTTTGTTTGGTTATCTTGCAATCCCGAGATAATCGTCTCCATGCTCCAAATCCATTTTAAAGCCATTTTTAAGGCATTTCGCGCATACATGAAATGAACACATTTTTCTCCAAAACTATAACAGATGCAAGCTTGTCCTGTTTGGTGGAGATGATATTTAATAAAATAAGTAGAAATCCACTAAAAGTTTTGTTTGGTTATCTTGCAATCCCGAGATAATCGTCTCCATGCTCCAAATCCATTTTAAAGCCATTTTTAAGGCATTTCGCGCATACATGAAATGAACACATTTTTCTCCAAAACTATAACAGATGCAAGCTTGTCCTGTTTGGTGGAGATGATATTTAATAAAATAAGTAGAAATCCACTAAAAGTTTTGTTTGGTTATCTTGCAATCCCGAGATAATCGTCTCCATGCTCCAAATCCATTTTAAAGCCATTTTTAAGGCATTTCGCGCATACATGAAATGAACACATTTTTCTCCAAAACTATAACAGATGCAAGCTTGTCCTGTTTGGTGGAGATGATATTTAATAAAATAAGTAGAAATCCACTAAAAGTTTTGTTTGGTTATCTTGCAATCCCGAGATAATCGTCTCCATGCTCCAAATCCATTTTAAAGCCATTTTTAAGGCATTTCGCGCATACATGAAATGAACACATTTTTCTCCAAAACTATAACAGATGCAAGCTTGTCCTGTTTGGTGGAGATGATATTTAATAAAATAAGTAGAAATCCACTAAAAGTTTTGTTTGGTTATCTTGCAATCCCGAGATAATCGTCTCCATGCTCCAAATCCATTTTAAAGCCATTTTTAAGGCATTTCGCGCATACATGAAATGAACACATTTTTCTCCAAAACTATAACAGATGCAAGCTTGTCCTGTTTGGTGGAGATGATATTTAATAAAATAAGTAGAAATCCACTAAAAGTTTTGTTTGGTTATCTTGCAATCCCGAGATAATCGTCTCCATGCTCCAAATCCATTTTAAAGCCATTTTTAAGGCATTTCGCGCATACATGAAATGAACACATTTTTCTCCAAAACTATAACAGATGCAAGCTTGTCCTGTTTGGTGGAGATGATATTTAATAAAATAAGTAGAAATCCACTAAAAGTTTTGTTTGGTTATCTTGCAATCCCGAGATAATCGTCTCCATGCTCCAAATCCATTTTAAAGCCATTTTTAAGGCATTTCGCGCATACATGAAATGAACACATTTTTCTCCAAAACTATAACAGATGCAAGCTTGTCCTGTTTGGTGGAGATGATATTTAATAAAATAAGTAGAAATCCACTAAAAGTTTTGTTTGGTTATCTTGCAATCCCGAGATAATCGTCTCCATGCTCCAAATCCATTTTAAAGCCATTTTTAAGGCATTTCGCGCATACATGAAATGAACACATTTTTCTCCAAAACTATAACAGATGCAAGCTTGTCCTGTTTGGTGGAGATGATATTTAATAAAATAAGTAGAAATCCACTAAAAGTTTTGTTTGGTTATCTTGCAATCCCGAGATAATCGTCTCCATGCTCCAAATCCATTTTAAAGCCATTTTTAAGGCATTTCGCGCATACATGAAATGAACACATTTTTCTCCAAAACTATAACAGATGCAAGCTTGTCCTGTTTGGTGGAGATGATATTTAATAAAATAAGTAGAAATCCACTAAAAGTTTTGTTTGGTTATCTTGCAATCCCGAGATAATCGTCTCCATGCTCCAAATCCATTTTAAAGCCATTTTTAAGGCATTTCGCGCATACATGAAATGAACACATTTTTCTCCAAAACTATAACAGATGCAAGCTTGTCCTGTTTGGTGGAGATGATATTTAATAAAATAAGTAGAAATCCACTAAAAGTTTTGTTTGGTTATCTTGCAATCCCGAGATAATCGTCTCCATGCTCCAAATCCATTTTAAAGCCATTTTTAAGGCATTTCGCGCATACATGAAATGAACACATTTTTCTCCAAAACTATAACAGATGCAAGCTTGTCCTGTTTGGTGGAGATGATATTTAATAAAATAAGTAGAAATCCACTAAAAGTTTTGTTTGGTTATCTTGCAATCCCGAGATAATCGTCTCCATGCTCCAAATCCATTTTAAAGCCATTTTTAAGGCATTTCGCGCATACATGAAATGAACACATTTTTCTCCAAAACTATAACAGATGCAAGCTTGTCCTGTTTGGTGGAGATGATATTTAATAAAATAAGTAGAAATCCACTAAAAGTTTTGTTTGGTTATCTTGCAATCCCGAGATAATCGTCTCCATGCTCCAAATCCATTTTAAAGCCATTTTTAAGGCATTTCGCGCATACATGAAATGAACACATTTTTCTCCAAAACTATAACAGATGCAAGCTTGTCCTGTTTGGTGGAGATGATATTTAATAAAATAAGTAGAAATCCACTAAAAGTTTTGTTTGGTTATCTTGCAATCCCGAGATAATCGTCTCCATGCTCCAAATCCATTTTAAAGCCATTTTTAAGGCATTTCGCGCATACATGAAATGAACACATTTTTCTCCAAAACTATAACAGATGCAAGCTTGTCCTGTTTGGTGGAGATGATATTTAATAAAATAAGTAGAAATCCACTAAAAGTTTTGTTTGGTTATCTTGCAATCCCGAGATAATCGTCTCCATGCTCCAAATCCATTTTAAAGCCATTTTTAAGGCATTTCGCGCATACATGAAATGAACACATTTTTCTCCAAAACTATAACAGATGCAAGCTTGTCCTGTTTGGTGGAGATGATATTTAATAAAATAAGTAGAAATCCACTAAAAGTTTTGTTTGGTTATCTTGCAATCCCGAGATAATCGTCTCCATGCTCCAAATCCATTTTAAAGCCATTTTTAAGGCATTTCGCGCATACATGAAATGAACACATTTTTCTCCAAAACTATAACAGATGCAAGCTTGTCCTGTTTGGTGGAGATGATATTTAATAAAATAAGTAGAAATCCACTAAAAGTTTTGTTTGGTTATCTTGCAATCCCGAGATAATCGTCTCCATGCTCCAAATCCATTTTAAAGCCATTTTTAAGGCATTTCGCGCATACATGAAATGAACACATTTTTCTCCAAAACTATAACAGATGCAAGCTTGTCCTGTTTGGTGGAGATGATATTTAATAAAATAAGTAGAAATCCACTAAAAGTTTTGTTTGGTTATCTTGCAATCCCGAGATAATCGTCTCCATGCTCCAAATCCATTTTAAAGCCATTTTTAAGGCATTTCGCGCATACATGAAATGAACACATTTTTCTCCAAAACTATAACAGATGCAAGCTTGTCCTGTTTGGTGGAGATGATATTTAATAAAATAAGTAGAAATCCACTAAAAGTTTTGTTTGGTTATCTTGCAATCCCGAGATAATCGTCTCCATGCTCCAAATCCATTTTAAAGCCATTTTTAAGGCATTTCGCGCATACATGAAATGAACACATTTTTCTCCAAAACTATAACAGATGCAAGCTTGTCCTGTTTGGTGGAGATGATATTTAATAAAATAAGTAGAAATCCACTAAAAGTTTTGTTTGGTTATCTTGCAATCCCGAGATAATCGTCTCCATGCTCCAAATCCATTTTAAAGCCATTTTTAAGGCATTTCGCGCATACATGAAATGAACACATTTTTCTCCAAAACTATAACAGATGCAAGCTTGTCCTGTTTGGTGGAGATGATATTTAATAAAATAAGTAGAAATCCACTAAAAGTTTTGTTTGGTTATCTTGCAATCCCGAGATAATCGTCTCCATGCTCCAAATCCATTTTAAAGCCATTTTTAAGGCATTTCGCGCATACATGAAATGAACACATTTTTCTCCAAAACTATAACAGATGCAAGCTTGTCCTGTTTGGTGGAGATGATATTTAATAAAATAAGTAGAAATCCACTAAAAGTTTTGTTTGGTTATCTTGCAATCCCGAGATAATCGTCTCCATGCTCCAAATCCATTTTAAAGCCATTTTTAAGGCATTTCGCGCATACATGAAATGAACACATTTTTCTCCAAAACTATAACAGATGCAAGCTTGTCCTGTTTGGTGGAGATGATATTTAATAAAATAAGTAGAAATCCACTAAAAGTTTTGTTTGGTTATCTTGCAATCCCGAGATAATCGTCTCCATGCTCCAAATCCATTTTAAAGCCATTTTTAAGGCATTTCGCGCATACATGAAATGAACACATTTTTCTCCAAAACTATAACAGATGCAAGCTTGTCCTGTTTGGTGGAGATGATATTTAATAAAATAAGTAGAAATCCACTAAAAGTTTTGTTTGGTTATCTTGCAATCCCGAGATAATCGTCTCCATGCTCCAAATCCATTTTAAAGCCATTTTTAAGGCATTTCGCGCATACATGAAATGAACACATTTTTCTCCAAAACTATAACAGATGCAAGCTTGTCCTGTTTGGTGGAGATGATATTTAATAAAATAAGTAGAAATCCACTAAAAGTTTTGTTTGGTTATCTTGCAATCCCGAGATAATCGTCTCCATGCTCCAAATCCATTTTAAAGCCATTTTTAAGGCATTTCGCGCATACATGAAATGAACACATTTTTCTCCAAAACTATAACAGATGCAAGCTTGTCCTGTTTGGTGGAGATGATATTTAATAAAATAAGTAGAAATCCACTAAAAGTTTTGTTTGGTTATCTTGCAATCCCGAGATAATCGTCTCCATGCTCCAAATCCATTTTAAAGCCATTTTTAAGGCATTTCGCGCATACATGAAATGAACACATTTTTCTCCAAAACTATAACAGATGCAAGCTTGTCCTGTTTGGTGGAGATGATATTTAATAAAATAAGTAGAAATCCACTAAAAGTTTTGTTTGGTTATCTTGCAATCCCGAGATAATCGTCTCCATGCTCCAAATCCATTTTAAAGCCATTTTTAAGGCATTTCGCGCATACATGAAATGAACACATTTTTCTCCAAAACTATAACAGATGCAAGCTTGTCCTGTTTGGTGGAGATGATATTTAATAAAATAAGTAGAAATCCACTAAAAGTTTTGTTTGGTTATCTTGCAATCCCGAGATAATCGTCTCCATGCTCCAAATCCATTTTAAAGCCATTTTTAAGGCATTTCGCGCATACATGAAATGAACACATTTTTCTCCAAAACTATAACAGATGCAAGCTTGTCCTGTTTGGTGGAGATGATATTTAATAAAATAAGTAGAAATCCACTAAAAGTTTTGTTTGGTTATCTTGCAATCCCGAGATAATCGTCTCCATGCTCCAAATCCATTTTAAAGCCATTTTTAAGGCATTTCGCGCATACATGAAATGAACACATTTTTCTCCAAAACTATAACAGATGCAAGCTTGTCCTGTTTGGTGGAGATGATATTTAATAAAATAAGTAGAAATCCACTAAAAGTTTTGTTTGGTTATCTTGCAATCCCGAGATAATCGTCTCCATGCTCCAAATCCATTTTAAAGCCATTTTTAAGGCATTTCGCGCATACATGAAATGAACACATTTTTCTCCAAAACTATAACAGATGCAAGCTTGTCCTGTTTGGTGGAGATGATATTTAATAAAATAAGTAGAAATCCACTAAAAGTTTTGTTTGGTTATCTTGCAATCCCGAGATAATCGTCTCCATGCTCCAAATCCATTTTAAAGCCATTTTTAAGGCATTTCGCGCATACATGAAATGAACACATTTTTCTCCAAAACTATAACAGATGCAAGCTTGTCCTGTTTGGTGGAGATGATATTTAATAAAATAAGTAGAAATCCACTAAAAGTTTTGTTTGGTTATCTTGCAATCCCGAGATAATCGTCTCCATGCTCCAAATCCATTTTAAAGCCATTTTTAAGGCATTTCGCGCATACATGAAATGAACACATTTTTCTCCAAAACTATAACAGATGCAAGCTTGTCCTGTTTGGTGGAGATGATATTTAATAAAATAAGTAGAAATCCACTAAAAGTTTTGTTTGGTTATCTTGCAATCCCGAGATAATCGTCTCCATGCTCCAAATCCATTTTAAAGCCATTTTTAAGGCATTTCGCGCATACATGAAATGAACACATTTTTCTCCAAAACTATAACAGATGCAAGCTTGTCCTGTTTGGTGGAGATGATATTTAATAAAATAAGTAGAAATCCACTAAAAGTTTTGTTTGGTTATCTTGCAATCCCGAGATAATCGTCTCCATGCTCCAAATCCATTTTAAAGCCATTTTTAAGGCATTTCGCGCATACATGAAATGAACACATTTTTCTCCAAAACTATAACAGATGCAAGCTTGTCCTGTTTGGTGGAGATGATATTTAATAAAATAAGTAGAAATCCACTAAAAGTTTTGTTTGGTTATCTTGCAATCCCGAGATAATCGTCTCCATGCTCCAAATCCATTTTAAAGCCATTTTTAAGGCATTTCGCGCATACATGAAATGAACACATTTTTCTCCAAAACTATAACAGATGCAAGCTTGTCCTGTTTGGTGGAGATGATATTTAATAAAATAAGTAGAAATCCACTAAAAGTTTTGTTTGGTTATCTTGCAATCCCGAGATAATCGTCTCCATGCTCCAAATCCATTTTAAAGCCATTTTTAAGGCATTTCGCGCATACATGAAATGAACACATTTTTCTCCAAAACTATAACAGATGCAAGCTTGTCCTGTTTGGTGGAGATGATATTTAATAAAATAAGTAGAAATCCACTAAAAGTTTTGTTTGGTTATCTTGCAATCCCGAGATAATCGTCTCCATGCTCCAAATCCATTTTAAAGCCATTTTTAAGGCATTTCGCGCATACATGAAATGAACACATTTTTCTCCAAAACTATAACAGATGCAAGCTTGTCCTGTTTGGTGGAGATGATATTTAATAAAATAAGTAGAAATCCACTAAAAGTTTTGTTTGGTTATCTTGCAATCCCGAGATAATCGTCTCCATGCTCCAAATCCATTTTAAAGCCATTTTTAAGGCATTTCGCGCATACATGAAATGAACACATTTTTCTCCAAAACTATAACAGATGCAAGCTTGTCCTGTTTGGTGGAGATGATATTTAATAAAATAAGTAGAAATCCACTAAAAGTTTTGTTTGGTTATCTTGCAATCCCGAGATAATCGTCTCCATGCTCCAAATCCATTTTAAAGCCATTTTTAAGGCATTTCGCGCATACATGAAATGAACACATTTTTCTCCAAAACTATAACAGATGCAAGCTTGTCCTGTTTGGTGGAGATGATATTTAATAAAATAAGTAGAAATCCACTAAAAGTTTTGTTTGGTTATCTTGCAATCCCGAGATAATCGTCTCCATGCTCCAAATCCATTTTAAAGCCATTTTTAAGGCATTTCGCGCATACATGAAATGAACACATTTTTCTCCAAAACTATAACAGATGCAAGCTTGTCCTGTTTGGTGGAGATGATATTTAATAAAATAAGTAGAAATCCACTAAAAGTTTTGTTTGGTTATCTTGCAATCCCGAGATAATCGTCTCCATGCTCCAAATCCATTTTAAAGCCATTTTAAGGCATTTCGCGCATACATGAAATGAACACATTTTTCTCCAAAACTATAACAGATGCAAGCTTGTCCTGTTTGGTGGAGATGATATTTAATAAAATAAGTAGAAATCCACTAAAAGTTTTGTTTGGTTATCTTGCAATCCCGAGATAATCGTCTCCATGCTCCAAATCCATTTTAAAGCCATTTTTAAGGCATTTCGCGCATACATGAAATGAACACATTTTTCTCCAAAACTATAACAGATGCAAGCTTGTCCTGTTTGGTGGAGATGATATTTAATAAAATAAGTAGAAATCCACTAAAAGTTTTGTTTGGTTATCTTGCAATCCCGAGATAATCGTCTCCATGCTCCAAATCCATTTTAAAGCCATTTTTAAGGCATTTCGCGCATACATGAAATGAACACATTTTTCTCCAAAACTATAACAGATGCAAGCTTGTCCTGTTTGGTGGAGATGATATTTAATAAAATAAGTAGAAATCCACTAAAAGTTTTGTTTGGTTATCTTGCAATCCCGAGATAATCGTCTCCATGCTCCAAATCCATTTTAAAGCCATTTTTAAGGCATTTCGCGCATACATGAAATGAACACATTTTTCTCCAAAACTATAACAGATGCAAGCTTGTCCTGTTTGGTGGAGATGATATTTAATAAAATAAGTAGAAATCCACTAAAAGTTTTGTTTGGTTATCTTGCAATCCCGAGATAATCGTCTCCATGCTCCAAATCCATTTTAAAGCCATTTTTAAGGCATTTCGCGCATACATGAAATGAACACATTTTTCTCCAAAACTATAACAGATGCAAGCTTGTCCTGTTTGGTGGAGATGATATTTAATAAAATAAGTAGAAATCCACTAAAAGTTTTGTTTGGTTATCTTGCAATCCCGAGATAATCGTCTCCATGCTCCAAATCCATTTTAAAGCCATTTTTAAGGCATTTCGCGCATACATGAAATGAACACATTTTTCTCCAAAACTATAACAGATGCAAGCTTGTCCTGTTTGGTGGAGATGATATTTAATAAAATAAGTAGAAATCCACTAAAAGTTTTGTTTGGTTATCTTGCAATCCCGAGATAATCGTCTCCATGCTCCAAATCCATTTTAAAGCCATTTTTAAGGCATTTCGCGCATACATGAAATGAACACATTTTTCTCCAAAACTATAACAGATGCAAGCTTGTCCTGTTTGGTGGAGATGATATTTAATAAAATAAGTAGAAATCCACTAAAAGTTTTGTTTGGTTATCTTGCAATCCCGAGATAATCGTCTCCATGCTCCAAATCCATTTTAAAGCCATTTTTAAGGCATTTCGCGCATACATGAAATGAACACATTTTTCTCCAAAACTATAACAGATGCAAGCTTGTCCTGTTTGGTGGAGATGATATTTAATAAAATAAGTAGAAATCCACTAAAAGTTTTGTTTGGTTATCTTGCAATCCCGAGATAATCGTCTCCATGCTCCAAATCCATTTTAAAGCCATTTTTAAGGCATTTCGCGCATACATGAAATGAACACATTTTTCTCCAAAACTATAACAGATGCAAGCTTGTCCTGTTTGGTGGAGATGATATTTAATAAAATAAGTAGAAATCCACTAAAAGTTTTGTTTGGTTATCTTGCAATCCCGAGATAATCGTCTCCATGCTCCAAATCCATTTTAAAGCCATTTTTAAGGCATTTCGCGCATACATGAAATGAACACATTTTTCTCCAAAACTATAACAGATGCAAGCTTGTCCTGTTTGGTGGAGATGATATTTAATAAAATAAGTAGAAATCCACTAAAAGTTTTGTTTGGTTATCTTGCAATCCCGAGATAATCGTCTCCATGCTCCAAATCCATATTAAAGCCATTTTTAAGGCATTTCGCGCATACATGAAATGAACACATTTTTCTCCAAAACTATAACAGATGCAAGCTTGTCCTGTTTGGTGGAGATGATATTTAATAAAATAAGTAGAAATCCACTAAAAGTTTTGTTTGGTTATCTTGCAATCCCGAGATAATCGTCTCCATGCTCCAAATCCATTTTAAAGCCATTTTTAAGGCATTTCGCGCATACATGAAATGAACACATTTTTCTCCAAAACTATAACAGATGCAAGCTTGTCCTGTTTGGTGGAGATGATATTTAATAAAATAAGTAGAAATCCACTAAAAGTTTTGTTTGGTTATCTTGCAATCTCGAGATAATCGTCTCCATGCTCCAAATCCATTTTAAAAGCCCATTTTTAAGGCATTTCGCGCATACATGAAATGAACACATTTTTCTCCAAAACTATAACAGATGCAAGCTTGTCCTGTTTGGTGGAGATGATATTTAATAAAATAAGTAGAAATCCACTAAAAGTTTTGTTTGGTTATCTTGCAATCCCGAGATAATCGTCTCCATGCTCCAAATCCATTTTAAAGCCATTTTTAAGGCATTTCGCGCATACATGAAATGAACACATTTTTCTCCAAAACTATAACAGATGCAAGCTTGTCCTGTTTGGTGGAGATGATATTTAATAAAATAAGTAGAAATCCACTAAAAGTTTTGTTTGGTTATCTTGCAATCCCGAGATAATCGTCTCCATGCTCCAAATCCATTTTAAAGCCATTTTTAAGGCATTTCGCGCATACATGAAATGAACACATTTTTCTCCAAAACTATAACAGATGCAAGCTTGTCCTGTTTGGTGGAGATGATATTTAATAAAATAAGTAGAAATCCACTAAAAGTTTTGTTTGGTTATCTTGCAATCCCGAGATAATCGTCTCCATGCTCCAAATCCATTTTAAAGCCATTTTTAAGGCATTTCGCGCATACATGAAATGAACACATTTTTCTCCAAAACTATAACAGATGCAAGCTTGTCCTGTTTGGTGGAGATGATATTTAATAAAATAAGTAGAAATCCACTAAAAGTTTTGTTTGGTTATCTTGCAATCCCGAGATAATCGTCTCCATGCTCCAAATCCATTTTAAAGCCATTTTTAAGGCATTTCGCGCATACATGAAATGAACACATTTTTCTCCAAAACTATAACAGATGCAAGCTTGTCCTGTTTGGTGGAGATGATATTTAATAAAATAAGTAGAAATCCACTAAAAGTTTTGTTTGGTTATCTTGCAATCCCGAGATAATCGTCTCCATGCTCCAAATCCATTTTAAAGCCATTTTTAAGGCATTTCGCGCATACATGAAATGAACACATTTTCTCCAAAACTATAACAGATGCAAGCTTGTCCTGTTTGGTGGAGATGATATTTAATAAAATAAGTAGAAATCCACTAAAAGTTTTGTTTGGTTATCTTGCAATCCCGAGATAATCGTCTCCATGCTCCAAATCCATTTTAAAGCCATTTTTAAGGCATTTCGCGCATACATGAAATGAACACATTTTTCTCCAAAACTATAACAGATGCAAGCTTGTCCTGTTTGGTGGAGATGATATTTAATAAAATAAGTAGAAATCCACTAAAAGTTTTGTTTGGTTATCTTGCAATCCCGAGATAATCGTCTCCATGCTCCAAATCCATTTTAAAGCCATTTTTAAGGCATTTCGCGCATACATGAAATGAACACATTTTTCTCCAAAACTATAACAGATGCAAGCTTGTCCTGTTTGGTGGAGATGATATTTAATAAAATAAGTAGAAATCCACTAAAAGTTTTGTTTGGTTATCTTGCAATCCCGAGATAATCGTCTCCATGCTCCAAATCCATTTTAAAGCCATTTTTAAGGCATTTCGCGCATACATGAAATGAACACATTTTTCTCCAAAAACTATAACAGATGCAAGCTTGTCCTGTTTGGTGGAGATGATATTTAATAAAATAAGTAGAAATCCACTAAAAGTTTTGTTTGGTTATCTTGCAATCCCGAGATAATCGTCTCCATGCTCCAAATCCATTTTAAAGCCATTTTTAAGGCATTTCGCGCATACATGAAATGAACACATTTTTCTCCAAAACTATAACAGATGCAAGCTTGTCCTGTTTGGTGGAGATGATATTTAATAAAATAAGTAGAAATCCACTAAAAGTTTTGTTTGGTTATCTTGCAATCCCGAGATAATCGTCTCCATGCTCCAAATCCATTTTAAAGCCATTTTTAAGGCATTTCGCGCATACATGAAATGAACACATTTTTCTCCAAAACTATAACAGATGCAAGCTTGTCCTGTTTGGTGGAGATGATATTTAATAAAATAAGTAGAAATCCACTAAAAGTTTTGTTTGGTTATCTTGCAATCCCGAGATAATCGTCTCCATGCTCCAAATCCATTTTAAAGCCATTTTTAAGGCATTTCGCGCATACATGAAATGAACACATTTTTCTCCAAAACTATAACAGATGCAAGCTTGTCCTGTTTGGTGGAGATGATATTTAATAAAATAAGTAGAAATCCACTAAAAGTTTTGTTTGGTTATCTTGCAATCCCGAGATAATCGTCTCCATGCTCCAAATCCATTTTAAAGCCATTTTTAAGGCATTTCGCGCATACATGAAATGAACACATTTTTCTCCAAAACTATAACAGATGCAAGCTTGTCCTGTTTGGTGGAGATGATATTTAATAAAATAAGTAGAAATCCACTAAAAGTTTTGTTTGGTTATCTTGCAATCCCGAGATAATCGTCTCCATGCTCCAAATCCATTTTAAAGCCATTTTTAAGGCATTTCGCGCATACATGAAATGAACACATTTTTCTCCAAAACTATAACAGATGCAAGCTTGTCCTGTTTGGTGGAGATGATATTTAATAAAATAAGTAGAAATCCACTAAAAGTTTTGTTTGGTTATCTTGCAATCCCGAGATAATCGTCTCCATGCTCCAAATCCATTTTAAAGCCATTTTTAAGGCATTTCGCGCATACATGAAATGAACACATTTTTCTCCAAAACTATAACAGATGCAAGCTTGTCCTGTTTGGTGGAGATGATATTTAATAAAATAAGTAGAAATCCACTAAAAGTTTTGTTTGGTTATCTTGCAATCCCGAGATAATCGTCTCCATGCTCCAAATCCATTTTAAAGCCATTTTTAAGGCATTTCGCGCATACATGAAATGAACACATTTTTCTCCAAAACTATAACAGATGCAAGCTTGTCCTGTTTGGTGGAGATGATATTTAATAAAATAAGTAGAAATCCACTAAAAGTTTTGTTTGGTTATCTTGCAATCCCGAGATAATCGTCTCCATGCTCCAAATCCATTTTAAAGCCATTTTTAAGGCATTTCGCGCATACATGAAATGAACACATTTTTCTCCAAAACTATAACAGATGCAAGCTTGTCCTGTTTGGTGGAGATGATATTTAATAAAATAAGTAGAAATCCACTAAAAGTTTTGTTTGGTTATCTTGCAATCCCGAGATAATCGTCTCCATGCTCCAAATCCATTTTAAAGCCATTTTTAAGGCATTTCGCGCATACATGAAATGAACACATTTTTCTCCAAAACTATAACAGATGCAAGCTTGTCCTGTTTGGTGGAGATGATATTTAATAAAATAAGTAGAAATCCACTAAAAGTTTTGTTTGGTTATCTTGCAATCCCGAGATAATCGTCTCCATGCTCCAAATCCATTTTAAAGCCATTTTTAAGGCATTTCGCGCATACATGAAATGAACACATTTTTCTCCAAAACTATAACAGATGCAAGCTTGTCCTGTTTGGTGGAGATGATATTTAATAAAATAAGTAGAAATCCACTAAAAGTTTTGTTTGGTTATCTTGCAATCCCGAGATAATCGTCTCCATGCTCCAAATCCATTTTAAAGCCATTTTTAAGGCATTTCGCGCATACATGAAATGAACACATTTTTCTCCAAAACTATAACAGATGCAAGCTTGTCCTGTTTGGTGGAGATGATATTTAATAAAATAAGTAGAAATCCACTAAAAGTTTTGTTTGGTTATCTTGCAATCCCGAGATAATCGTCTCCATGCTCCAAATCCATTTTAAAGCCATTTTTAAGGCATTTCGCGCATACATGAAATGAACACATTTTTCTCCAAAACTATAACAGATGCAAGCTTGTCCTGTTTGGTGGAGATGATATTTAATAAAATAAGTAGAAATCCACTAAAAGTTTTGTTTGGTTATCTTGCAATCCCGAGATAATCGTCTCCATGCTCCAAATCCATTTTAAAGCCATTTTTAAGGCATTTCGCGCATACATGAAATGAACACATTTTTCTCCAAAACTATAACAGATGCAAGCTTGTCTGTTTGGTGGAGATGATATTTAATAAAATAAGTAGAAATCCACTAAAAGTTTTGTTTGGTTATCTTGCAATCCCGAGATAATCGTCTCCATGCTCCAAATCCATTTTAAAGCCATTTTTAAGGCATTTCGCGCATACATGAAATGAACACATTTTTCTCCAAAACTATAACAGATGCAAGCTTGTCCTGTTTGGTGGAGATGATATTTAATAAAATAAGTAGAAATCCACTAAAAGTTTTGTTTGGTTATCTTGCAATCCCGAGATAATCGTCTCCATGCTCCAAATCCATTTTAAAGCCATTTTTAAGGCATTTCGCGCATACATGAAATGAACACATTTTTCTCCAAAACTATAACAGATGCAAGCTTGTCCTGTTTGGTGGAGATGATATTTAATAAAATAAGTAGAAATCCACTAAAAGTTTTGTTTGGTTATCTTGCAATCCCGAGATAATCGTCTCCATGCTCCAAATCCATTTTAAAGCCATTTTAAGGCATTTCGCGCATACATGAAATGAACACATTTTTCTCCAAAACTATAACAGATGCAAGCTTGTCCTGTTTGGTGGAGATGATATTTACTAAAATAAGTAGAAATCCACTAAAAGTTTTGTTTGGTTATCTTGCAATCTCGAGATAATCGTCTCCATGCTCCAAATGCCTATTAAAAGCCATTTCTAAGGCATTTCGCGCATACATGAAATGAACACATTTTTCTCCAAAACTATAACAGATGCAAGCTTGTCCTGTTTGGTGGAGATGATATTTAATAAAATAAGTAGAAATCCACTAAAAGTTTTGTTTGGTTATCTTGCAATCCCGAGATAATCGTCTCCATGCTCCAAATCCATTTTAAAGCCATTTTTAAGGCATTTCGCGCATACATGAAATGAACACATTTTTCTCCAAAACTATAACAGATGCAAGCTTGTCCTGTTTGGTGGAGATGATATTTAATAAAATAAGTAGAAATCCACTAAAAGTTTTGTTTGGTTATCTTGCAATCCCGAGATAATCGTCTCCATGCTCCAAATCCATTTTAAAAGCCATTTTTAAGGCATTTCGCGCATACATGAAATGAACACATTTTTCTCCAAAACTATAACAGATGCAAGCTTGTCCTGTTTGGTGGAGATGATATTTAATAAAATAAGTAGAAATCCACTAAAAGTTTTTTTTGGTTATCTTGCAATCCCGAGATAATCGTCTCCATGCTCCAAATCCATTTTAAAGCCATTTTTAAGGCATTCGCGCATACATGAAATGAACACATTTTTCTCCAAAACTATAACAGATGCAAGCTTGTCCTGTTTGGTGGAGATGATATTTAATAAAATAAGTAGAAATCCACTAAAAGTTTTGTTTGGTTATCTTGCAATCCCGAGATAATCGTCTCCATGCTCCAAATCCATTTTAAAGCCATTTTTAAGGCATTTCGCGCATACATGAAATGAACACATTTTTCTCCAAAACTATAACAGATGCAAGCTTGTCCTGTTTGGTGGAGATGATATTTAATAAAATAAGTAGAAATCCACTAAAAGTTTTGTTTGGTTATCTTGCAATCCCGAGATAATCGTCTCCCATGCTCCAAATCCATTTTAAAGCCATTTTTAAGGCATTTCGCGCATACATGAAATGAACACATTTTTCTCCAAAACTATAACAGATGCAAGCTTGTCCTGTTTGGTGGAGATGATATTTAATAAAATAAGTAGAAATCCACTAAAAGTTTTGTTTGGTTATCTTGCAATCCCGAGATAATCGTCTCCATGCTCCAAATCCATTTTAAAGCCATTTTTAAGGCATTTCGCGCATACATGAAATGAACACATTTTTCTCCAAAACTATAACAGATGCAAGCTTGTCCTGTTTGGTGGAGATGATATTTAATAAAATAAGTAGAAATCCACTAAAAGTTTTGTTTGGTTATCTTGCAATCCCGAGATAATCGTCTCCATGCTCCAAATCCATTTTAAAGCCATTTTTAAGGCATTTCGCGCATACATGAAATGAACACATTTTTCTCCAAAACTATAACAGATGCAAGCTTGTCCTGTTTGGTGGAGATGATATTTAATAAAATAAGTAGAAATCCACTAAAAGTTTTGTTTGGTTATCTTGCAATCCCGAGATAATCGTCTCCATGCTCCAAATCCATTTTAAAGCCATTTTTAAGGCATTTCGCGCATACATGAAATGAACACATTTTTCTCCAAAACTATAACAGATGCAAGCTTGTCCTGTTTGGTGGAGATGATATTTAATAAAATAAGTAGAAATCCACTAAAAGTTTTGTTTGGTTATCTTGCAATCCCGAGATAATCGTCTCCATGCTCCAAATCCATTTTAAAGCCATTTTTAAGGCATTTCGCGCATACATGAAATGAACACATTTTTCTCCAAAACTATAACAGATGCAAGCTTGTCTGTTTGGTGGAGATGATATTTAATAAAATAAGTAGAAATCCACTAAAAGTTTTGTTTGGTTATCTTGCAATCCCGAGATAATCGTCTCCATGCTCCAAATCTATTTTAAAGCCATTTTTAAGGCATTTCGCGCATACATGAAATGAACACATTTTTCTCCAAAACTATAACAGATGCAAGCTTGTCCTGTTTGGTGGAGATGATATTTAATAAAATAAGTAGAAATCCACTAAAGGTTTTGTTTGGTTATCTTGCAATCCCGAGATAATCGTCTCCATGCTCCAAATCCATTTTAAAGCCATTTTTAAGGCATTTCGCGCATACATGAAATGAACACATTTTTCTCCAAAACTATAACAGATGCAAGCTTGTCCTGTTTGGTGGAGATGATATTTAATAAAATAAGTAGAAATCCACTAAAAGTTTTGTTTGGTTATCTTGCAATCCCGAGATAATCGTCTCCATGCTCCAAATCCATTTTAAAGCCATTTTTAAGGCATTTCGCGCATACATGAAATGAACACATTTTTCTCCAAAACTATAACAGATGCAAGCTTGTCCTGTTTGGTGGAGATGATATTTAATAAAATAAGTAGAAATCCACTAAAAGTTTTGTTTGGTTATCTTGCAATCCCGAGATAATCGTCTCCATGCTCCAAATCCATTTTAAAGCCATTTTTAAGGCATTTCGCGCATACATGAAATGAACACATTTTTCTCCAAAACTATAACAGATGCAAGCTTGTCCTGTTTGGTGGAGATGATATTTAATAAAATAAGTAGAAATCCACTAAAAGTTTTGTTTGGTTATCTTGCAATCCCGAGATAATCGTCTCCATGCTCCAAATCCATTTTAAAGCCATTTTTAAGGCATTTCGCGCATACATGAAATGAACACATTTTTCTCCAAAACTATAACAGATGCAAGCTTGTCCTGTTTGGTGGAGATGATATTTAATAAAATAAGTAGAAATCCACTAAAAGTTTTGTTTGGTTATCTTGCAATCCCGAGATAATCGTCTCCATGCTCCAAATCCATTTTAAAGCCATTTTAAGGCATTTCGCGCATACATGAAATGAACACATTTTTCTCCAAAACTATAACAGATGCAAGCTTGTCCTGTTTGGTGGAGATGATATTTAATAAAATAAGTAGAAATCCACTAAAAGTTTTGTTTGGTTATCTTGCAATCCCGAGATAATCGTCTCCATGCTCCAAATCCATTTTAAAGCCATTTTTAAGGCATTTCGCGCATACATGAAATGAACACATTTTTCTCCAAAACTATAACAGATGCAAGCTTGTCCTGTTTGGTGGAGATGATATTTAATAAAATAAGTAGAAATCCACTAAAAGTTTTGTTTGGTTATCTTGCAATCCCGAGATAATCGTCTCCATGCTCCAAATCCATTTTAAAGCCATTTTTAAGGCATTTCGCGCATACATGAAATGAACACATTTTTTCTCCAAAACTATAACAGATGCAAGCTTGTCCTGTTTGGTGGAGATGATATTTAATAAAATAAGTAGAAATCCACTAAAAGTTTTGTTTGGTTATCTTGCAATCCCGAGATAATCGTCTCCATGCTCCAAATCCATTTTAAAGCCATTTTTAAGGCATTTCGCGCATACATGAAATGAACAAATTTTTCTCCAAAACTATAACAGATGCAAGCTTGTCCTGTTTGGTGGAGATGATATTTAATAAAATAAGTAGAAATCCACTAAAAGTTTTGTTTGGTTATCTTGCAATCCCGAGATAATCGTCTCCATGCTCCAAATCCATTTTAAAGCCATTTTTAAGGCATTTCGCGCATACTTATTTTATTAAATATCATCTCCACCAAACAGGACAAGCTTGCATCTGTTATAGTTTTGGAGAAAAATGTGTTCATTTCATGTATGCGCGAAATGCCTTAAAAATGGCTTTAAAATAGATTTGGAGCATGGAGACGATTATCTCGGGATTGCAAGATAACCAAACAAAACTTTTAGTGGATTTCTACTTATTTTATTAAATATCATCTCCACCAAACAGGACAAGCTTGCATCTGTTATAGTTTTGGAGAAAAATGTGTTCATTTCATGTATGCGCGAAATGCCTTAAAAATGGCTTTAAAATGGATTTGGAGCATGGAGACGATTATCTCGGGATTGCAAGATAACCAAACAAAACTTTTAGTGGATTTCTACTTATTTTATTAAATATCATCTCCACCAAACAGGACAAGCTTGCATCTGTTATAGTTTTGGAGAAAAATGTGTTCATTTCATGTATGCGCGAAATGCCTTAAAAATGGCTTTAAAATGGATTTGGAGCATGGAGACGATTATCTCGGGATTGCAAGATAACCAAACAAAACTTTTAGTGGATTTCTACTTATTTTATTAAATATCATCTCCACCAAACAGGACAAGCTTGCATCTGTTATAGTTTTGG
>NW_027443751.1:0-35979 GCF_048569485.1 Anomaloglossus baeobatrachus | reverse complement strand
AACTTTTAGTGGATTTCTACTTATTTTATTAAATATCATCTCCACCAAACAGGACAAGCTTGCATCTGTTATAGTTTTGGAGAAAAATGTGTTCATTTCATGTATGCGCGAAATGCCTTAAAATGGCTTTAAAATGGATTTGGAGCATGGAGACGATTATCTCGGGATTGCAAGATAACCAAACAAAACTTTTAGTGGATTTCTACTTATTTTATTAAATATCATCTCCACCAAACAGGACAAGCTTGCATCTGTTATAGTTTTGGAGAAAAATGTGTTCATTTCATGTATGCGCGAAATGCCTTAAAAATGGCTTTAAAATGGATTTGGAGCATGGAGACGATTATCTCGGGATTGCAAGATAACCAAACAAAACTTTTAGTGGATTTCTACTTATTTTATTAAATATCATCTCCACCAAACAGGACAAGCTTGCATCTGTTATAGTTTTGGAGAAAAATGTGTTCATTTCATGTATGCGCGAAATGCCTTAAAAATGGCTTTAAAATGGATTTGGAGCATGGAGACGATTATCTCGGGATTGCAAGATAACCAAACAAAACTTTTAGTGGATTTCTACTTATTTTATTAAATATCATCTCCACCAAACAGGACAAGCTTGCATCTGTTATAGTTTTGGAGAAAAATGTGTTCATTTCATGTATGCGCGAAATGCCTTAAAAATGGCTTTAAAATGGATTTGGAGCATGGAGACGATTATCTCGGGATTGCAAGATAACCAAACAAAACTTTTAGTGGATTTCTACTTATTTTATTAAATATCATCTCCACCAAACAGGACAAGCTTGCATCTGTTATAGTTTTGGAGAAAAATGTGTTCATTTCATGTATGCGCGAAATGCCTTAAAAATGGCTTTAAAATGGATTTGGAGCATGGAGACGATTATCTCGGGATTGCAAGATAACCAAACAAAACTTTTAGTGGATTTCTACTTATTTTATTAAATATCATCTCCACCAAACAGGACAAGCTTGCATCTGTTATAGTTTTGGAGAAAAATGTGTTCATTTCATGTATGCGCGAAATGCCTTAAAAATGGCTTTAAAATGGATTTGGAGCATGGAGACGATTATCTCGGGATTGCAAGATAACCAAACAAAACTTTTAGTGGATTTCTACTTATTTTATTAAATATCATCTCCACCAAACAGGACAAGCTTGCATCTGTTATAGTTTTGGAGAAAAATGTGTTCATTTCATGTATGCGCGAAATGCCTTAAAAATGGCTTTAAAATGGATTTGGAGCATGGAGACGATTATCTCGGGATTGCAAGATAACCAAACAAAACTTTTAGTGGATTTCTACTTATTTTATTAAATATCATCTCCACCAAACAGGACAAGCTTGCATCTGTTATAGTTTTGGAGAAAAATGTGTTCATTTCATGTATGCGCGAAATGCCTTAAAAATGGCTTTAAAATGGATTTGGAGCATGGAGACGATTATCTCGGGATTGCAAGATAACCAAACAAAACTTTTAGTGGATTTCTACTTATTTTATTAAATATCATCTCCACCAAACAGGACAAGCTTGCATCTGTTATAGTTTTGGAGAAAAATGTGTTCATTTCATGTATGCGCGAAATGCCTTAAAAATGGCTTTAAAATGGATTTGGAGCATGGAGACGATTATCTCGGGATTGCAAGATAACCAAACAAAACTTTTAGTGGATTTCTACTTATTTTATTAAATATCATCTCCACCAAACAGGACAAGCTTGCATCTGTTATAGTTTTGGAGAAAAATGTGTTCATTTCATGTATGCGCGAAATGCCTTAAAAATGGCTTTAAAATGGATTTGGAGCATGGAGACGATTATCTCGGGATTGCAAGATAACCAAACAAAACTTTTAGTGGATTTCTACTTATTTTATTAAATATCATCTCCACCAAACAGGACAAGCTTGCATCTGTTATAGTTTTGGAGAAAAATGTGTTCATTTCATGTATGCGCGAAATGCCTTAAAAATGGCTTTAAAATGGATTTGGAGCATGGAGACGATTATCTCGGGATTGCAAGATAACCAAACAAAACTTTTAGTGGATTTCTACTTATTTTATTAAATATCATCTCCACCAAACAGGACAAGCTTGCATCTGTTATAGTTTTGGAGAAAAATGTGTTCATTTCATGTATGCGCGAAATGCCTTAAAAATGGCTTTAAAATGGATTTGGAGCATGGAGACGATTATCTCGGGATTGCAAGATAACCAAACAAAACTTTTAGTGGATTTCTACTTATTTTATTAAATATCATCTCCACCAAACAGGACAAGCTTGCATCTGTTATAGTTTTGGAGAAAAATGTGTTCATTTCATGTATGCGCGAAATGCCTTAAAAATGGCTTTAAAATGGATTTGGAGCATGGAGACGATTATCTCGGGATTGCAAGATAACCAAACAAAACTTTTAGTGGATTTCTACTTATTTTATTAAATATCATCTCCACCAAACAGGACAAGCTTGCATCTGTTATAGTTTTGGAGAAAAATGTGTTCATTTCATGTATGCGCGAAATGCCTTAAAAATGGCTTTAAAATGGATTTGGAGCATGGAGACGATTATCTCGGGATTGCAAGATAACCAAACAAAACTTTTAGTGGATTTCTACTTATTTTATTAAATATCATCTCCACCAAACAGGACAAGCTTGCATCTGTTATAGTTTTGGAGAAAAATGTGTTCATTTCATGTATGCGCGAAATGCCTTAAAAATGGCTTTAAAATGGATTTGGAGCATGGAGACGATTATCTCGGGATTGCAAGATAACCAAACAAAACTTTTAGTGGATTTCTACTTATTTTATTAAATATCATCTCCACCAAACAGGACAAGCTTGCATCTGTTATAGTTTTGGAGAAAAATGTGTTCATTTCATGTATGCGCGAAATGCCTTAAAAATGGCTTTAAAATGGATTTGGAGCATGGAGACGATTATCTCGGGATTGCAAGATAACCAAACAAAACTTTTAGTGGATTTCTACTTATTTTATTAAATATCATCTCCACCAAACAGGACAAGCTTGCATCTGTTATAGTTTTGGAGAAAAATGTGTTCATTTCATGTATGCGCGAAATGCCTTAAAAATGGCTTTAAAATGGATTTGGAGCATGGAGACGATTATCTCGGGATTGCAAGATAACCAAACAAAACTTTTAGTGGATTTCTACTTATTTTATTAAATATCATCTCCACCAAACAGGACAAGCTTGCATCTGTTATAGTTTTGGAGAAAAATGTGTTCATTTCATGTATGCGCGAAATGCCTTAAAAATGGCTTTAAAATGGATTTGGAGCATGGAGACGATTATCTCGGGATTGCAAGATAACCAAACAAAACTTTTAGTGGATTTCTACTTATTTTATTAAATATCATCTCCACCAAACAGGACAAGCTTGCATCTGTTATAGTTTTGGAGAAAAATGTGTTCATTTCATGTATGCGCGAAATGCCTTAAAAATGGCTTTAAAATGGATTTGGAGCATGGAGACGATTATCTCGGGATTGCAAGATAACCAAACAAAACTTTTAGTGGATTTCTACTTATTTTATTAAATATCATCTCCACCAAACAGGACAAGCTTGCATCTGTTATAGTTTTGGAGAAAAATGTGTTCATTTCATGTATGCGCGAAATGCCTTAAAAATGGCTTTAAAATGGATTTGGAGCATGGAGACGATTATCTCGGGATTGCAAGATAACCAAACAAAACTTTTAGTGGATTTCTACTTATTTTATTAAATATCATCTCCACCAAACAGGACAAGCTTGCATCTGTTATAGTTTTGGAGAAAAATGTGTTCATTTCATGTATGCGCGAAATGCCTTAAAAATGGCTTTAAAATGGATTTGGAGCATGGAGACGATTATCTCGGGATTGCAAGATAACCAAACAAAACTTTTAGTGGATTTCTACTTATTTTATTAAATATCATCTCCACCAAACAGGACAAGCTTGCATCTGTTATAGTTTTGGAGAAAAATGTGTTCATTTCATGTATGCGCGAAATGCCTTAAAAATGGCTTTAAAATGGATTTGGAGCATGGAGACGATTATCTCGGGATTGCAAGATAACCAAACAAAACTTTTAGTGGATTTCTACTTATTTTATTAAATATCATCTCCACCAAACAGGACAAGCTTGCATCTGTTATAGTTTTGGAGAAAAATGTGTTCATTTCATGTATGCGCGAAATGCCTTAAAAATGGCTTTAAAATGGATTTGGAGCATGGAGACGATTATCTCGGGATTGCAAGATAACCAAACAAAACTTTTAGTGGATTTCTACTTATTTTATTAAATATCATCTCCACCAAACAGGACAAGCTTGCATCTGTTATAGTTTTGGAGAAAAATGTGTTCATTTCATGTATGCGCGAAATGCCTTAAAAATGGCTTTAAAATGGATTTGGAGCATGGAGACGATTATCTCGGGATTGCAAGATAACCAAACAAAACTTTTAGTGGATTTCTACTTATTTTATTAAATATCATCTCCACCAAACAGGACAAGCTTGCATCTGTTATAGTTTTGGAGAAAAATGTGTTCATTTCATGTATGCGCGAAATGCCTTAAAAATGGCTTTAAAATGGATTTGGAGCATGGAGACGATTATCTCGGGATTGCAAGATAACCAAACAAAACTTTTAGTGGATTTCTACTTATTTTATTAAATATCATCTCCACCAAACAGGACAAGCTTGCATCTGTTATAGTTTTGGAGAAAAATGTGTTCATTTCATGTATGCGCGAAATGCCTTAAAAATGGCTTTAAAATGGATTTGGAGCATGGAGACGATTATCTCGGGATTGCAAGATAACCAAACAAAACTTTTAGTGGATTTCTACTTATTTTATTAAATATCATCTCCACCAAACAGGACAAGCTTGCATCTGTTATAGTTTTGGAGAAAAATGTGTTCATTTCATGTATGCGCGAAATGCCTTAAAAATGGCTTTAAAATGGATTTGGAGCATGGAGACGATTATCTCGGGATTGCAAGATAACCAAACAAAACTTTTAGTGGATTTCTACTTATTTTATTAAATATCATCTCCACCAAACAGGACAAGCTTGCATCTGTTATAGTTTTGGAGAAAAATGTGTTCATTTCATGTATGCGCGAAATGCCTTAAAAATGGCTTTAAAATGGATTTGGAGCATGGAGACGATTATCTCGGGATTGCAAGATAACCAAACAAAACTTTTAGTGGATTTCTACTTATTTTATTAAATATCATCTCCACCAAACAGGACAAGCTTGCATCTGTTATAGTTTTGGAGAAAAATGTGTTCATTTCATGTATGCGCGAAATGCCTTAAAAATGGCTTTAAAATGGATTTGGAGCATGGAGACGATTATCTCGGGATTGCAAGATAACCAAACAAAACTTTTAGTGGATTTCTACTTATTTTATTAAATATCATCTCCACCAAACAGGACAAGCTTGCATCTGTTATAGTTTTGGAGAAAAATGTGTTCATTTCATGTATGCGCGAAATGCCTTAAAAATGGCTTTAAAATGGATTTGGAGCATGGAGACGATTATCTCGGGATTGCAAGATAACCAAACAAAACTTTTAGTGGATTTCTACTTATTTTATTAAATATCATCTCCACCAAACAGGACAAGCTTGCATCTGTTATAGTTTTGGAGAAAAATGTGTTCATTTCATGTATGCGCGAAATGCCTTAAAAATGGCTTTAAAATGGATTTGGAGCATGGAGACGATTATCTCGGGATTGCAAGATAACCAAACAAAACTTTTAGTGGATTTCTACTTATTTTATTAAATATCATCTCCACCAAACAGGACAAGCTTGCATCTGTTATAGTTTTGGAGAAAAATGTGTTCATTTCATGTATGCGCGAAATGCCTTAAAAATGGCTTTAAAATGGATTTGGAGCATGGAGACGATTATCTCGGGATTGCAAGATAACCAAACAAAACTTTTAGTGGATTTCTACTTATTTTATTAAATATCATCTCCACCAAACAGGACAAGCTTGCATCTGTTATAGTTTTGGAGAAAAATGTGTTCATTTCATGTATGCGCGAAATGCCTTAAAAATGGCTTTAAAATGGATTTGGAGCATGGAGACGATTATCTCGGGATTGCAAGATAACCAAACAAAACTTTTAGTGGATTTCTACTTATTTTATTAAATATCATCTCCACCAAACAGGACAAGCTTGCATCTGTTATAGTTTTGGAGAAAAATGTGTTCATTTCATGTATGCGCGAAATGCCTTAAAAATGGCTTTAAAATGGATTTGGAGCATGGAGACGATTATCTCGGGATTGCAAGATAACCAAACAAAACTTTTAGTGGATTTCTACTTATTTTATTAAATATCATCTCCACCAAACAGGACAAGCTTGCATCTGTTATAGTTTTGGAGAAAAATGTGTTCATTTCATGTATGCGCGAAATGCCTTAAAAATGGCTTTAAAATGGATTTGGAGCATGGAGACGATTATCTCGGGATTGCAAGATAACCAAACAAAACTTTTAGTGGATTTCTACTTATTTTATTAAATATCATCTCCACCAAACAGGACAAGCTTGCATCTGTTATAGTTTTGGAGAAAAATGTGTTCATTTCATGTATGCGCGAAATGCCTTAAAAATGGCTTTAAAATGGATTTGGAGCATGGAGACGATTATCTCGGGATTGCAAGATAACCAAACAAAACTTTTAGTGGATTTCTACTTATTTTATTAAATATCATCTCCACCAAACAGGACAAGCTTGCATCTGTTATAGTTTTGGAGAAAAATGTGTTCATTTCATGTATGCGCGAAATGCCTTAAAAATGGCTTTAAAATGGATTTGGAGCATGGAGACGATTATCTCGGGATTGCAAGATAACCAAACAAAACTTTTAGTGGATTTCTACTTATTTTATTAAATATCATCTCCACCAAACAGGACAAGCTTGCATCTGTTATAGTTTTGGAGAAAAATGTGTTCATTTCATGTATGCGCGAAATGCCTTAAAAATGGCTTTAAAATGGATTTGGAGCATGGAGACGATTATCTCGGGATTGCAAGATAACCAAACAAAACTTTTAGTGGATTTCTACTTATTTTATTAAATATCATCTCCACCAAACAGGACAAGCTTGCATCTGTTATAGTTTTGGAGAAAAATGTGTTCATTTCATGTATGCGCGAAATGCCTTAAAAATGGCTTTAAAATGGATTTGGAGCATGGAGACGATTATCTCGGGATTGCAAGATAACCAAACAAAACTTTTAGTGGATTTCTACTTATTTTATTAAATATCATCTCCACCAAACAGGACAAGCTTGCATCTGTTATAGTTTTGGAGAAAAATGTGTTCATTTCATGTATGCGCGAAATGCCTTAAAAATGGCTTTAAAATGGATTTGGAGCATGGAGACGATTATCTCGGGATTGCAAGATAACCAAACAAAACTTTTAGTGGATTTCTACTTATTTTATTAAATATCATCTCCACCAAACAGGACAAGCTTGCATCTGTTATAGTTTTGGAGAAAAATGTGTTCATTTCATGTATGCGCGAAATGCCTTAAAAATGGCTTTAAAATGGATTTGGAGCATGGAGACGATTATCTCGGGATTGCAAGATAACCAAACAAAACTTTTAGTGGATTTCTACTTATTTTATTAAATATCATCTCCACCAAACAGGACAAGCTTGCATCTGTTATAGTTTTGGAGAAAAATGTGTTCATTTCATGTATGCGCGAAATGCCTTAAAAATGGCTTTAAAATGGATTTGGAGCATGGAGACGATTATCTCGGGATTGCAAGATAACCAAACAAAACTTTTAGTGGATTTCTACTTATTTTATTAAATATCATCTCCACCAAACAGGACAAGCTTGCATCTGTTATAGTTTTGGAGAAAAATGTGTTCATTTCATGTATGCGCGAAATGCCTTAAAAATGGCTTTAAAATGGATTTGGAGCATGGAGACGATTATCTCGGGATTGCAAGATAACCAAACAAAACTTTTAGTGGATTTCTACTTATTTTATTAAATATCATCTCCACCAAACAGGACAAGCTTGCATCTGTTATAGTTTTGGAGAAAAATGTGTTCATTTCATGTATGCGCGAAATGCCTTAAAAATGGCTTTAAAATGGATTTGGAGCATGGAGACGATTATCTCGGGATTGCAAGATAACCAAACAAAACTTTTAGTGGATTTCTACTTATTTTATTAAATATCATCTCCACCAAACAGGACAAGCTTGCATCTGTTATAGTTTTGGAGAAAAATGTGTTCATTTCATGTATGCGCGAAATGCCTTAAAAATGGCTTTAAAATGGATTTGGAGCATGGAGACGATTATCTCGGGATTGCAAGATAACCAAACAAAACTTTTAGTGGATTTCTACTTATTTTATTAAATATCATCTCCACCAAACAGGACAAGCTTGCATCTGTTATAGTTTTGGAGAAAAATGTGTTCATTTCATGTATGCGCGAAATGCCTTAAAAATGGCTTTAAAATGGATTTGGAGCATGGAGACGATTATCTCGGGATTGCAAGATAACCAAACAAAACTTTTAGTGGATTTCTACTTATTTTATTAAATATCATCTCCACCAAACAGGACAAGCTTGCATCTGTTATAGTTTTGGAGAAAAATGTGTTCATTTCATGTATGCGCGAAATGCCTTAAAAATGGCTTTAAAATGGATTTGGAGCATGGAGACGATTATCTCGGGATTGCAAGATAACCAAACAAAACTTTTAGTGGATTTCTACTTATTTTATTAAATATCATCTCCACCAAACAGGACAAGCTTGCATCTGTTATAGTTTTGGAGAAAAATGTGTTCATTTCATGTATGCGCGAAATGCCTTAAAAATGGCTTTAAAATGGATTTGGAGCATGGAGACGATTATCTCGGGATTGCAAGATAACCAAACAAAACTTTTAGTGGATTTCTACTTATTTTATTAAATATCATCTCCACCAAACAGGACAAGCTTGCATCTGTTATAGTTTTGGAGAAAAATGTGTTCATTTCATGTATGCGCGAAATGCCTTAAAAATGGCTTTAAAATGGATTTGGAGCATGGAGACGATTATCTCGGGATTGCAAGATAACCAAACAAAACTTTTAGTGGATTTCTACTTATTTTATTAAATATCATCTCCACCAAACAGGACAAGCTTGCATCTGTTATAGTTTTGGAGAAAAATGTGTTCATTTCATGTATGCGCGAAATGCCTTAAAAATGGCTTTAAAATGGATTTGGAGCATGGAGACGATTATCTCGGGATTGCAAGATAACCAAACAAAACTTTTAGTGGATTTCTACTTATTTTATTAAATATCATCTCCACCAAACAGGACAAGCTTGCATCTGTTATAGTTTTGGAGAAAAATGTGTTCATTTCATGTATGCGCGAAATGCCTTAAAAATGGCTTTAAAATGGATTTGGAGCATGGAGACGATTATCTCGGGATTGCAAGATAACCAAACAAAACTTTTAGTGGATTTCTACTTATTTTATTAAATATCATCTCCACCAAACAGGACAAGCTTGCATCTGTTATAGTTTTGGAGAAAAATGTGTTCATTTCATGTATGCGCGAAATGCCTTAAAAATGGCTTTAAAATGGATTTGGAGCATGGAGACGATTATCTCGGGATTGCAAGATAACCAAACAAAACTTTTAGTGGATTTCTACTTATTTTATTAAATATCATCTCCACCAAACAGGACAAGCTTGCATCTGTTATAGTTTTGGAGAAAAATGTGTTCATTTCATGTATGCGCGAAATGCCTTAAAAATGGCTTTAAAATGGATTTGGAGCATGGAGACGATTATCTCGGGATTGCAAGATAACCAAACAAAACTTTTAGTGGATTTCTACTTATTTTATTAAATATCATCTCCACCAAACAGGACAAGCTTGCATCTGTTATAGTTTTGGAGAAAAATGTGTTCATTTCATGTATGCGCGAAATGCCTTAAAAATGGCTTTAAAATGGATTTGGAGCATGGAGACGATTATCTCGGGATTGCAAGATAACCAAACAAAACTTTTAGTGGATTTCTACTTATTTTATTAAATATCATCTCCACCAAACAGGACAAGCTTGCATCTGTTATAGTTTTGGAGAAAAATGTGTTCATTTCATGTATGCGCGAAATGCCTTAAAAATGGCTTTAAAATGGATTTGGAGCATGGAGACGATTATCTCGGGATTGCAAGATAACCAAACAAAACTTTTAGTGGATTTCTACTTATTTTATTAAATATCATCTCCACCAAACAGGACAAGCTTGCATCTGTTATAGTTTTGGAGAAAAATGTGTTCATTTCATGTATGCGCGAAATGCCTTAAAAATGGCTTTAAAATGGATTTGGAGCATGGAGACGATTATCTCGGGATTGCAAGATAACCAAACAAAACTTTTAGTGGATTTCTACTTATTTTATTAAATATCATCTCCACCAAACAGGACAAGCTTGCATCTGTTATAGTTTTGGAGAAAAATGTGTTCATTTCATGTATGCGCGAAATGCCTTAAAAATGGCTTTAAAATGGATTTGGAGCATGGAGACGATTATCTCGGGATTGCAAGATAACCAAACAAAACTTTTAGTGGATTTCTACTTATTTTATTAAATATCATCTCCACCAAACAGGACAAGCTTGCATCTGTTATAGTTTTGGAGAAAAATGTGTTCATTTCATGTATGCGCGAAATGCCTTAAAAATGGCTTTAAAATGGATTTGGAGCATGGAGACGATTATCTCGGGATTGCAAGATAACCAAACAAAACTTTTAGTGGATTTCTACTTATTTTATTAAATATCATCTCCACCAAACAGGACAAGCTTGCATCTGTTATAGTTTTGGAGAAAAATGTGTTCATTTCATGTATGCGCGAAATGCCTTAAAAATGGCTTTAAAATGGATTTGGAGCATGGAGACGATTATCTCGGGATTGCAAGATAACCAAACAAAACTTTTAGTGGATTTCTACTTATTTTATTAAATATCATCTCCACCAAACAGGACAAGCTTGCATCTGTTATAGTTTTGGAGAAAAATGTGTTCATTTCATGTATGCGCGAAATGCCTTAAAAATGGCTTTAAAATGGATTTGGAGCATGGAGACGATTATCTCGGGATTGCAAGATAACCAAACAAAACTTTTAGTGGATTTCTACTTATTTTATTAAATATCATCTCCACCAAACAGGACAAGCTTGCATCTGTTATAGTTTTGGAGAAAAATGTGTTCATTTCATGTATGCGCGAAATGCCTTAAAAATGGCTTTAAAATGGATTTGGAGCATGGAGACGATTATCTCGGGATTGCAAGATAACCAAACAAAACTTTTAGTGGATTTCTACTTATTTTATTAAATATCATCTCCACCAAACAGGACAAGCTTGCATCTGTTATAGTTTTGGAGAAAAATGTGTTCATTTCATGTATGCGCGAAATGCCTTAAAAATGGCTTTAAAATGGATTTGGAGCATGGAGACGATTATCTCGGGATTGCAAGATAACCAAACAAAACTTTTAGTGGATTTCTACTTATTTTATTAAATATCATCTCCACCAAACAGGACAAGCTTGCATCTGTTATAGTTTTGGAGAAAAATGTGTTCATTTCATGTATGCGCGAAATGCCTTAAAAATGGCTTTAAAATGGATTTGGAGCATGGAGACGATTATCTCGGGATTGCAAGATAACCAAACAAAACTTTTAGTGGATTTCTACTTATTTTATTAAATATCATCTCCACCAAACAGGACAAGCTTGCATCTGTTATAGTTTTGGAGAAAAATGTGTTCATTTCATGTATGCGCGAAATGCCTTAAAAATGGCTTTAAAATGGATTTGGAGCATGGAGACGATTATCTCGGGATTGCAAGATAACCAAACAAAACTTTTAGTGGATTTCTACTTATTTTATTAAATATCATCTCCACCAAACAGGACAAGCTTGCATCTGTTATAGTTTTGGAGAAAAATGTGTTCATTTCATGTATGCGCGAAATGCCTTAAAAATGGCTTTAAAATGGATTTGGAGCATGGAGACGATTATCTCGGGATTGCAAGATAACCAAACAAAACTTTTAGTGGATTTCTACTTATTTTATTAAATATCATCTCCACCAAACAGGACAAGCTTGCATCTGTTATAGTTTTGGAGAAAAATGTGTTCATTTCATGTATGCGCGAAATGCCTTAAAAATGGCTTTAAAATGGATTTGGAGCATGGAGACGATTATCTCGGGATTGCAAGATAACCAAACAAAACTTTTAGTGGATTTCTACTTATTTTATTAAATATCATCTCCACCAAACAGGACAAGCTTGCATCTGTTATAGTTTTGGAGAAAAATGTGTTCATTTCATGTATGCGCGAAATGCCTTAAAAATGGCTTTAAAATGGATTTGGAGCATGGAGACGATTATCTCGGGATTGCAAGATAACCAAACAAAACTTTTAGTGGATTTCTACTTATTTTATTAAATATCATCTCCACCAAACAGGACAAGCTTGCATCTGTTATAGTTTTGGAGAAAAATGTGTTCATTTCATGTATGCGCGAAATGCCTTAAAAATGGCTTTAAAATGGATTTGGAGCATGGAGACGATTATCTCGGGATTGCAAGATAACCAAACAAAACTTTTAGTGGATTTCTACTTATTTTATTAAATATCATCTCCACCAAACAGGACAAGCTTGCATCTGTTATAGTTTTGGAGAAAAATGTGTTCATTTCATGTATGCGCGAAATGCCTTAAAAATGGCTTTAAAATGGATTTGGAGCATGGAGACGATTATCTCGGGATTGCAAGATAACCAAACAAAACTTTTAGTGGATTTCTACTTATTTTATTAAATATCATCTCCACCAAACAGGACAAGCTTGCATCTGTTATAGTTTTGGAGAAAAATGTGTTCATTTCATGTATGCGCGAAATGCCTTAAAAATGGCTTTAAAATGGATTTGGAGCATGGAGACGATTATCTCGGGATTGCAAGATAACCAAACAAAACTTTTAGTGGATTTCTACTTATTTTATTAAATATCATCTCCACCAAACAGGACAAGCTTGCATCTGTTATAGTTTTGGAGAAAAATGTGTTCATTTCATGTATGCGCGAAATGCCTTAAAAATGGCTTTAAAATGGATTTGGAGCATGGAGACGATTATCTCGGGATTGCAAGATAACCAAACAAAACTTTTAGTGGATTTCTACTTATTTTATTAAATATCATCTCCACCAAACAGGACAAGCTTGCATCTGTTATAGTTTTGGAGAAAAATGTGTTCATTTCATGTATGCGCGAAATGCCTTAAAAATGGCTTTAAAATGGATTTGGAGCATGGAGACGATTATCTCGGGATTGCAAGATAACCAAACAAAACTTTTAGTGGATTTCTACTTATTTTATTAAATATCATCTCCACCAAACAGGACAAGCTTGCATCTGTTATAGTTTTGGAGAAAAATGTGTTCATTTCATGTATGCGCGAAATGCCTTAAAAATGGCTTTAAAATGGATTTGGAGCATGGAGACGATTATCTCGGGATTGCAAGATAACCAAACAAAACTTTTAGTGGATTTCTACTTATTTTATTAAATATCATCTCCACCAAACAGGACAAGCTTGCATCTGTTATAGTTTTGGAGAAAAATGTGTTCATTTCATGTATGCGCGAAATGCCTTAAAAATGGCTTTAAAATGGATTTGGAGCATGGAGACGATTATCTCGGGATTGCAAGATAACCAAACAAAACTTTTAGTGGATTTCTACTTATTTTATTAAATATCATCTCCACCAAACAGGACAAGCTTGCATCTGTTATAGTTTTGGAGAAAAATGTGTTCATTTCATGTATGCGCGAAATGCCTTAAAAATGGCTTTAAAATGGATTTGGAGCATGGAGACGATTATCTCGGGATTGCAAGATAACCAAACAAAACTTTTAGTGGATTTCTACTTATTTTATTAAATATCATCTCCACCAAACAGGACAAGCTTGCATCTGTTATAGTTTTGGAGAAAAATGTGTTCATTTCATGTATGCGCGAAATGCCTTAAAAATGGCTTTAAAATGGATTTGGAGCATGGAGACGATTATCTCGGGATTGCAAGATAACCAAACAAAACTTTTAGTGGATTTCTACTTATTTTATTAAATATCATCTCCACCAAACAGGACAAGCTTGCATCTGTTATAGTTTTGGAGAAAAATGTGTTCATTTCATGTATGCGCGAAATGCCTTAAAAATGGCTTTAAAATGGATTTGGAGCATGGAGACGATTATCTCGGGATTGCAAGATAACCAAACAAAACTTTTAGTGGATTTCTACTTATTTTATTAAATATCATCTCCACCAAACAGGACAAGCTTGCATCTGTTATAGTTTTGGAGAAAAATGTGTTCATTTCATGTATGCGCGAAATGCCTTAAAAATGGCTTTAAAATGGATTTGGAGCATGGAGACGATTATCTCGGGATTGCAAGATAACCAAACAAAACTTTTAGTGGATTTCTACTTATTTTATTAAATATCATCTCCACCAAACAGGACAAGCTTGCATCTGTTATAGTTTTGGAGAAAAATGTGTTCATTTCATGTATGCGCGAAATGCCTTAAAAATGGCTTTAAAATGGATTTGGAGCATGGAGACGATTATCTCGGGATTGCAAGATAACCAAACAAAACTTTTAGTGGATTTCTACTTATTTTATTAAATATCATCTCCACCAAACAGGACAAGCTTGCATCTGTTATAGTTTTGGAGAAAAATGTGTTCATTTCATGTATGCGCGAAATGCCTTAAAAATGGCTTTAAAATGGATTTGGAGCATGGAGACGATTATCTCGGGATTGCAAGATAACCAAACAAAACTTTTAGTGGATTTCTACTTATTTTATTAAATATCATCTCCACCAAACAGGACAAGCTTGCATCTGTTATAGTTTTGGAGAAAAATGTGTTCATTTCATGTATGCGCGAAATGCCTTAAAAATGGCTTTAAAATGGATTTGGAGCATGGAGACGATTATCTCGGGATTGCAAGATAACCAAACAAAACTTTTAGTGGATTTCTACTTATTTTATTAAATATCATCTCCACCAAACAGGACAAGCTTGCATCTGTTATAGTTTTGGAGAAAAATGTGTTCATTTCATGTATGCGCGAAATGCCTTAAAAATGGCTTTAAAATGGATTTGGAGCATGGAGACGATTATCTCGGGATTGCAAGATAACCAAACAAAACTTTTAGTGGATTTCTACTTATTTTATTAAATATCATCTCCACCAAACAGGACAAGCTTGCATCTGTTATAGTTTTGGAGAAAAATGTGTTCATTTCATGTATGCGCGAAATGCCTTAAAAATGGCTTTAAAATGGATTTGGAGCATGGAGACGATTATCTCGGGATTGCAAGATAACCAAACAAAACTTTTAGTGGATTTCTACTTATTTTATTAAATATCATCTCCACCAAACAGGACAAGCTTGCATCTGTTATAGTTTTGGAGAAAAATGTGTTCATTTCATGTATGCGCGAAATGCCTTAAAAATGGCTTTAAAATGGATTTGGAGCATGGAGACGATTATCTCGGGATTGCAAGATAACCAAACAAAACTTTTAGTGGATTTCTACTTATTTTATTAAATATCATCTCCACCAAACAGGACAAGCTTGCATCTGTTATAGTTTTGGAGAAAAATGTGTTCATTTCATGTATGCGCGAAATGCCTTAAAAATGGCTTTAAAATGGATTTGGAGCATGGAGACGATTATCTCGGGATTGCAAGATAACCAAACAAAACTTTTAGTGGATTTCTACTTATTTTATTAAATATCATCTCCACCAAACAGGACAAGCTTGCATCTGTTATAGTTTTGGAGAAAAATGTGTTCATTTCATGTATGCGCGAAATGCCTTAAAAATGGCTTTAAAATGGATTTGGAGCATGGAGACGATTATCTCGGGATTGCAAGATAACCAAACAAAACTTTTAGTGGATTTCTACTTATTTTATTAAATATCATCTCCACCAAACAGGACAAGCTTGCATCTGTTATAGTTTTGGAGAAAAATGTGTTCATTTCATGTATGCGCGAAATGCCTTAAAAATGGCTTTAAAATGGATTTGGAGCATGGAGACGATTATCTCGGGATTGCAAGATAACCAAACAAAACTTTTAGTGGATTTCTACTTATTTTATTAAATATCATCTCCACCAAACAGGACAAGCTTGCATCTGTTATAGTTTTGGAGAAAAATGTGTTCATTTCATGTATGCGCGAAATGCCTTAAAAATGGCTTAAAATAAGTAGAAATCCACTAAAAGTTTTGTTTGGTTATCTTGCAATCCCGAGATAATCGTCTCCATGCTCCAAATCCATTTTAAAGCCATTTTTAAGGCATTTCGCGCATACATGAAATGAACACATTTTTCTCCAAAACTATAACAGATGCAAGCTTGTCCTGTTTGGTGGAGATGATATTTAATAAAATAAGTAGAAATCCACTAAAAGTTTTGTTTGGTTATCTTGCAATCCCGAGATAATCGTCTCCATGCTCCAAATCCATTTTAAAGCCATTTTTAAGGCATTTCGCGCATACATGAAATGAACACATTTTTCTCCAAAACTATAACAGATGCAAGCTTGTCCTGTTTGGTGGAGATGATATTTAATAAAATAAGTAGAAATCCACTAAAAGTTTTGTTTGGTTATCTTGCAATCCCGAGATAATCGTCTCCATGCTCCAAATCCATTTTAAAGCCATTTTTAAGGCATTTCGCGCATACATGAAATGAACACATTTTTCTCCAAAACTATAACAGATGCAAGCTTGTCCTGTTTGGTGGAGATGATATTTAATAAAATAAGTAGAAATCCACTAAAAGTTTTGTTTGGTTATCTTGCAATCCCGAGATAATCGTCTCCATGCTCCAAATCCATTTTAAAGCCATTTTTAAGGCATTTCGCGCATACATGAAATGAACACATTTTTCTCCAAAACTATAACAGATGCAAGCTTGTCCTGTTTGGTGGAGATGATATTTAATAAAATAAGTAGAAATCCACTAAAAGTTTTGTTTGGTTATCTTGCAATCCCGAGATAATCGTCTCCATGCTCCAAATCCATTTTAAAGCCATTTTTAAGGCATTTCGCGCATACATGAAATGAACACATTTTTCTCCAAAACTATAACAGATGCAAGCTTGTCCTGTTTGGTGGAGATGATATTTAATAAAATAAGTAGAAATCCACTAAAAGTTTTGTTTGGTTATCTTGCAATCCCGAGATAATCGTCTCCATGCTCCAAATCCATTTTAAAGCCATTTTTAAGGCATTTCGCGCATACATGAAATGAACACATTTTTCTCCAAAACTATAACAGATGCAAGCTTGTCCTGTTTGGTGGAGATGATATTTAATAAAATAAGTAGAAATCCACTAAAAGTTTTGTTTGGTTATCTTGCAATCCCGAGATAATCGTCTCCATGCTCCAAATCCATTTTAAAGCCATTTTTAAGGCATTTCGCGCATACATGAAATGAACACATTTTTCTCCAAAACTATAACAGATGCAAGCTTGTCCTGTTTGGTGGAGATGATATTTAATAAAATAAGTAGAAATCCACTAAAAGTTTTGTTTGGTTATCTTGCAATCCCGAGATAATCGTCTCCATGCTCCAAATCCATTTTAAAGCCATTTTTAAGGCATTTCGCGCATACATGAAATGAACACATTTTTCTCCAAAACTATAACAGATGCAAGCTTGTCCTGTTTGGTGGAGATGATATTTAATAAAATAAGTAGAAATCCACTAAAAGTTTTGTTTGGTTATCTTGCAATCCCGAGATAATCGTCTCCATGCTCCAAATCCATTTTAAAGCCATTTTTAAGGCATTTCGCGCATACATGAAATGAACACATTTTTCTCCAAAACTATAACAGATGCAAGCTTGTCCTGTTTGGTGGAGATGATATTTAATAAAATAAGTAGAAATCCACTAAAAGTTTTGTTTGGTTATCTTGCAATCCCGAGATAATCGTCTCCATGCTCCAAATCCATTTTAAAGCCATTTTTAAGGCATTTCGCGCATACATGAAATGAACACATTTTTCTCCAAAACTATAACAGATGCAAGCTTGTCCTGTTTGGTGGAGATGATATTTAATAAAATAAGTAGAAATCCACTAAAAGTTTTGTTTGGTTATCTTGCAATCCCGAGATAATCGTCTCCATGCTCCAAATCCATTTTAAAGCCATTTTTAAGGCATTTCGCGCATACATGAAATGAACACATTTTTCTCCAAAACTATAACAGATGCAAGCTTGTCCTGTTTGGTGGAGATGATATTTAATAAAATAAGTAGAAATCCACTAAAAGTTTTGTTTGGTTATCTTGCAATCCCGAGATAATCGTCTCCATGCTCCAAATCCATTTTAAAGCCATTTTTAAGGCATTTCGCGCATACATGAAATGAACACATTTTTCTCCAAAACTATAACAGATGCAAGCTTGTCCTGTTTGGTGGAGATGATATTTAATAAAATAAGTAGAAATCCACTAAAAGTTTTGTTTGGTTATCTTGCAATCCCGAGATAATCGTCTCCATGCTCCAAATCCATTTTAAAGCCATTTTTAAGGCATTTCGCGCATACATGAAATGAACACATTTTTCTCCAAAACTATAACAGATGCAAGCTTGTCCTGTTTGGTGGAGATGATATTTAATAAAATAAGTAGAAATCCACTAAAAGTTTTGTTTGGTTATCTTGCAATCCCGAGATAATCGTCTCCATGCTCCAAATCCATTTTAAAGCCATTTTTAAGGCATTTCGCGCATACATGAAATGAACACATTTTTCTCCAAAACTATAACAGATGCAAGCTTGTCCTGTTTGGTGGAGATGATATTTAATAAAATAAGTAGAAATCCACTAAAAGTTTTGTTTGGTTATCTTGCAATCCCGAGATAATCGTCTCCATGCTCCAAATCCATTTTAAAGCCATTTTTAAGGCATTTCGCGCATACATGAAATGAACACATTTTTCTCCAAAACTATAACAGATGCAAGCTTGTCCTGTTTGGTGGAGATGATATTTAATAAAATAAGTAGAAATCCACTAAAAGTTTTGTTTGGTTATCTTGCAATCCCGAGATAATCGTCTCCATGCTCCAAATCCATTTTAAAGCCATTTTTAAGGCATTTCGCGCATACATGAAATGAACACATTTTTCTCCAAAACTATAACAGATGCAAGCTTGTCCTGTTTGGTGGAGATGATATTTAATAAAATAAGTAGAAATCCACTAAAAGTTTTGTTTGGTTATCTTGCAATCCCGAGATAATCGTCTCCATGCTCCAAATCCATTTTAAAGCCATTTTTAAGGCATTTCGCGCATACATGAAATGAACACATTTTTCTCCAAAACTATAACAGATGCAAGCTTGTCCTGTTTGGTGGAGATGATATTTAATAAAATAAGTAGAAATCCACTAAAAGTTTTGTTTGGTTATCTTGCAATCCCGAGATAATCGTCTCCATGCTCCAAATCCATTTTAAAGCCATTTTTAAGGCATTTCGCGCATACATGAAATGAACACATTTTTCTCCAAAACTATAACAGATGCAAGCTTGTCCTGTTTGGTGGAGATGATATTTAATAAAATAAGTAGAAATCCACTAAAAGTTTTGTTTGGTTATCTTGCAATCCCGAGATAATCGTCTCCATGCTCCAAATCCATTTTAAAGCCATTTTTAAGGCATTTCGCGCATACATGAAATGAACACATTTTTCTCCAAAACTATAACAGATGCAAGCTTGTCCTGTTTGGTGGAGATGATATTTAATAAAATAAGTAGAAATCCACTAAAAGTTTTGTTTGGTTATCTTGCAATCCCGAGATAATCGTCTCCATGCTCCAAATCCATTTTAAAGCCATTTTTAAGGCATTTCGCGCATACATGAAATGAACACATTTTTCTCCAAAACTATAACAGATGCAAGCTTGTCCTGTTTGGTGGAGATGATATTTAATAAAATAAGTAGAAATCCACTAAAAGTTTTGTTTGGTTATCTTGCAATCCCGAGATAATCGTCTCCATGCTCCAAATCCATTTTAAAGCCATTTTTAAGGCATTTCGCGCATACATGAAATGAACACATTTTTCTCCAAAACTATAACAGATGCAAGCTTGTCCTGTTTGGTGGAGATGATATTTAATAAAATAAGTAGAAATCCACTAAAAGTTTTGTTTGGTTATCTTGCAATCCCGAGATAATCGTCTCCATGCTCCAAATCCATTTTAAAGCCATTTTTAAGGCATTTCGCGCATACATGAAATGAACACATTTTTCTCCAAAACTATAACAGATGCAAGCTTGTCCTGTTTGGTGGAGATGATATTTAATAAAATAAGTAGAAATCCACTAAAAGTTTTGTTTGGTTATCTTGCAATCCCGAGATAATCGTCTCCATGCTCCAAATCCATTTTAAAGCCATTTTTAAGGCATTTCGCGCATACATGAAATGAACACATTTTTCTCCAAAACTATAACAGATGCAAGCTTGTCCTGTTTGGTGGAGATGATATTTAATAAAATAAGTAGAAATCCACTAAAAGTTTTGTTTGGTTATCTTGCAATCCCGAGATAATCGTCTCCATGCTCCAAATCCATTTTAAAGCCATTTTTAAGGCATTTCGCGCATACATGAAATGAACACATTTTTCTCCAAAACTATAACAGATGCAAGCTTGTCCTGTTTGGTGGAGATGATATTTAATAAAATAAGTAGAAATCCACTAAAAGTTTTGTTTGGTTATCTTGCAATCCCGAGATAATCGTCTCCATGCTCCAAATCCATTTTAAAGCCATTTTTAAGGCATTTCGCGCATACATGAAATGAACACATTTTTCTCCAAAACTATAACAGATGCAAGCTTGTCCTGTTTGGTGGAGATGATATTTAATAAAATAAGTAGAAATCCACTAAAAGTTTTGTTTGGTTATCTTGCAATCCCGAGATAATCGTCTCCATGCTCCAAATCCATTTTAAAGCCATTTTTAAGGCATTTCGCGCATACATGAAATGAACACATTTTTCTCCAAAACTATAACAGATGCAAGCTTGTCCTGTTTGGTGGAGATGATATTTAATAAAATAAGTAGAAATCCACTAAAAGTTTTGTTTGGTTATCTTGCAATCCCGAGATAATCGTCTCCATGCTCCAAATCCATTTTAAAGCCATTTTTAAGGCATTTCGCGCATACATGAAATGAACACATTTTTCTCCAAAACTATAACAGATGCAAGCTTGTCCTGTTTGGTGGAGATGATATTTAATAAAATAAGTAGAAATCCACTAAAAGTTTTGTTTGGTTATCTTGCAATCCCGAGATAATCGTCTCCATGCTCCAAATCCATTTTAAAGCCATTTTTAAGGCATTTCGCGCATACATGAAATGAACACATTTTTCTCCAAAACTATAACAGATGCAAGCTTGTCCTGTTTGGTGGAGATGATATTTAATAAAATAAGTAGAAATCCACTAAAAGTTTTGTTTGGTTATCTTGCAATCCCGAGATAATCGTCTCCATGCTCCAAATCCATTTTAAAGCCATTTTTAAGGCATTTCGCGCATACATGAAATGAACACATTTTTCTCCAAAACTATAACAGATGCAAGCTTGTCCTGTTTGGTGGAGATGATATTTAATAAAATAAGTAGAAATCCACTAAAAGTTTTGTTTGGTTATCTTGCAATCCCGAGATAATCGTCTCCATGCTCCAAATCCATTTTAAAGCCATTTTTAAGGCATTTCGCGCATACATGAAATGAACACATTTTTCTCCAAAACTATAACAGATGCAAGCTTGTCCTGTTTGGTGGAGATGATATTTAATAAAATAAGTAGAAATCCACTAAAAGTTTTGTTTGGTTATCTTGCAATCCCGAGATAATCGTCTCCATGCTCCAAATCCATTTTAAAGCCATTTTTAAGGCATTTCGCGCATACATGAAATGAACACATTTTTCTCCAAAACTATAACAGATGCAAGCTTGTCCTGTTTGGTGGAGATGATATTTAATAAAATAAGTAGAAATCCACTAAAAGTTTTGTTTGGTTATCTTGCAATCCCGAGATAATCGTCTCCATGCTCCAAATCCATTTTAAAGCCATTTTTAAGGCATTTCGCGCATACATGAAATGAACACATTTTTCTCCAAAACTATAACAGATGCAAGCTTGTCCTGTTTGGTGGAGATGATATTTAATAAAATAAGTAGAAATCCACTAAAAGTTTTGTTTGGTTATCTTGCAATCCCGAGATAATCGTCTCCATGCTCCAAATCCATTTTAAAGCCATTTTTAAGGCATTTCGCGCATACATGAAATGAACACATTTTTCTCCAAAACTATAACAGATGCAAGCTTGTCCTGTTTGGTGGAGATGATATTTAATAAAATAAGTAGAAATCCACTAAAAGTTTTGTTTGGTTATCTTGCAATCCCGAGATAATCGTCTCCATGCTCCAAATCCATTTTAAAGCCATTTTTAAGGCATTTCGCGCATACATGAAATGAACACATTTTTCTCCAAAACTATAACAGATGCAAGCTTGTCCTGTTTGGTGGAGATGATATTTAATAAAATAAGTAGAAATCCACTAAAAGTTTTGTTTGGTTATCTTGCAATCCCGAGATAATCGTCTCCATGCTCCAAATCCATTTTAAAGCCATTTTTAAGGCATTTCGCGCATACATGAAATGAACACATTTTTCTCCAAAACTATAACAGATGCAAGCTTGTCCTGTTTGGTGGAGATGATATTTAATAAAATAAGTAGAAATCCACTAAAAGTTTTGTTTGGTTATCTTGCAATCCCGAGATAATCGTCTCCATGCTCCAAATCCATTTTAAAGCCATTTTTAAGGCATTTCGCGCATACATGAAATGAACACATTTTTCTCCAAAACTATAACAGATGCAAGCTTGTCCTGTTTGGTGGAGATGATATTTAATAAAATAAGTAGAAATCCACTAAAAGTTTTGTTTGGTTATCTTGCAATCCCGAGATAATCGTCTCCATGCTCCAAATCCATTTTAAAGCCATTTTTAAGGCATTTCGCGCATACATGAAATGAACACATTTTTCTCCAAAACTATAACAGATGCAAGCTTGTCCTGTTTGGTGGAGATGATATTTAATAAAATAAGTAGAAATCCACTAAAAGTTTTGTTTGGTTATCTTGCAATCCCGAGATAATCGTCTCCATGCTCCAAATCCATTTTAAAGCCATTTTTAAGGCATTTCGCGCATACATGAAATGAACACATTTTTCTCCAAAACTATAACAGATGCAAGCTTGTCCTGTTTGGTGGAGATGATATTTAATAAAATAAGTAGAAATCCACTAAAAGTTTTGTTTGGTTATCTTGCAATCCCGAGATAATCGTCTCCATGCTCCAAATCCATTTTAAAGCCATTTTTAAGGCATTTCGCGCATACATGAAATGAACACATTTTTCTCCAAAACTATAACAGATGCAAGCTTGTCCTGTTTGGTGGAGATGATATTTAATAAAATAAGTAGAAATCCACTAAAAGTTTTGTTTGGTTATCTTGCAATCCCGAGATAATCGTCTCCATGCTCCAAATCCATTTTAAAGCCATTTTTAAGGCATTTCGCGCATACATGAAATGAACACATTTTTCTCCAAAACTATAACAGATGCAAGCTTGTCCTGTTTGGTGGAGATGATATTTAATAAAATAAGTAGAAATCCACTAAAAGTTTTGTTTGGTTATCTTGCAATCCCGAGATAATCGTCTCCATGCTCCAAATCCATTTTAAAGCCATTTTTAAGGCATTTCGCGCATACATGAAATGAACACATTTTTCTCCAAAACTATAACAGATGCAAGCTTGTCCTGTTTGGTGGAGATGATATTTAATAAAATAAGTAGAAATCCACTAAAAGTTTTGTTTGGTTATCTTGCAATCCCGAGATAATCGTCTCCATGCTCCAAATCCATTTTAAAGCCATTTTTAAGGCATTTCGCGCATACATGAAATGAACACATTTTTCTCCAAAACTATAACAGATGCAAGCTTGTCCTGTTTGGTGGAGATGATATTTAATAAAATAAGTAGAAATCCACTAAAAGTTTTGTTTGGTTATCTTGCAATCCCGAGATAATCGTCTCCATGCTCCAAATCCATTTTAAAGCCATTTTTAAGGCATTTCGCGCATACATGAAATGAACACATTTTTCTCCAAAACTATAACAGATGCAAGCTTGTCCTGTTTGGTGGAGATGATATTTAATAAAATAAGTAGAAATCCACTAAAAGTTTTGTTTGGTTATCTTGCAATCCCGAGATAATCGTCTCCATGCTCCAAATCCATTTTAAAGCCATTTTTAAGGCATTTCGCGCATACATGAAATGAACACATTTTTCTCCAAAACTATAACAGATGCAAGCTTGTCCTGTTTGGTGGAGATGATATTTAATAAAATAAGTAGAAATCCACTAAAAGTTTTGTTTGGTTATCTTGCAATCCCGAGATAATCGTCTCCATGCTCCAAATCCATTTTAAAGCCATTTTTAAGGCATTTCGCGCATACATGAAATGAACACATTTTTCTCCAAAACTATAACAGATGCAAGCTTGTCCTGTTTGGTGGAGATGATATTTAATAAAATAAGTAGAAATCCACTAAAAGTTTTGTTTGGTTATCTTGCAATCCCGAGATAATCGTCTCCATGCTCCAAATCCATTTTAAAGCCATTTTTAAGGCATTTCGCGCATACATGAAATGAACACATTTTTCTCCAAAACTATAACAGATGCAAGCTTGTCCTGTTTGGTGGAGATGATATTTAATAAAATAAGTAGAAATCCACTAAAAGTTTTGTTTGGTTATCTTGCAATCCCGAGATAATCGTCTCCATGCTCCAAATCCATTTTAAAGCCATTTTTAAGGCATTTCGCGCATACATGAAATGAACACATTTTTCTCCAAAACTATAACAGATGCAAGCTTGTCCTGTTTGGTGGAGATGATATTTAATAAAATAAGTAGAAATCCACTAAAAGTTTTGTTTGGTTATCTTGCAATCCCGAGATAATCGTCTCCATGCTCCAAATCCATTTTAAAGCCATTTTTAAGGCATTTCGCGCATACATGAAATGAACACATTTTTCTCCAAAACTATAACAGATGCAAGCTTGTCCTGTTTGGTGGAGATGATATTTAATAAAATAAGTAGAAATCCACTAAAAGTTTTGTTTGGTTATCTTGCAATCCCGAGATAATCGTCTCCATGCTCCAAATCCATTTTAAAGCCATTTTTAAGGCATTTCGCGCATACATGAAATGAACACATTTTTCTCCAAAACTATAACAGATGCAAGCTTGTCCTGTTTGGTGGAGATGATATTTAATAAAATAAGTAGAAATCCACTAAAAGTTTTGTTTGGTTATCTTGCAATCCCGAGATAATCGTCTCCATGCTCCAAATCCATTTTAAAGCCATTTTTAAGGCATTTCGCGCATACATGAAATGAACACATTTTTCTCCAAAACTATAACAGATGCAAGCTTGTCCTGTTTGGTGGAGATGATATTTAATAAAATAAGTAGAAATCCACTAAAAGTTTTGTTTGGTTATCTTGCAATCCCGAGATAATCGTCTCCATGCTCCAAATCCATTTTAAAGCCATTTTTAAGGCATTTCGCGCATACATGAAATGAACACATTTTTCTCCAAAACTATAACAGATGCAAGCTTGTCCTGTTTGGTGGAGATGATATTTAATAAAATAAGTAGAAATCCACTAAAAGTTTTGTTTGGTTATCTTGCAATCCCGAGATAATCGTCTCCATGCTCCAAATCCATTTTAAAGCCATTTTTAAGGCATTTCGCGCATACATGAAATGAACACATTTTTCTCCAAAACTATAACAGATGCAAGCTTGTCCTGTTTGGTGGAGATGATATTTAATAAAATAAGTAGAAATCCACTAAAAGTTTTGTTTGGTTATCTTGCAATCCCGAGATAATCGTCTCCATGCTCCAAATCCATTTTAAAGCCATTTTTAAGGCATTTCGCGCATACATGAAATGAACACATTTTTCTCCAAAACTATAACAGATGCAAGCTTGTCCTGTTTGGTGGAGATGATATTTAATAAAATAAGTAGAAATCCACTAAAAGTTTTGTTTGGTTATCTTGCAATCCCGAGATAATCGTCTCCATGCTCCAAATCCATTTTAAAGCCATTTTTAAGGCATTTCGCGCATACATGAAATGAACACATTTTTCTCCAAAACTATAACAGATGCAAGCTTGTCCTGTTTGGTGGAGATGATATTTAATAAAATAAGTAGAAATCCACTAAAAGTTTTGTTTGGTTATCTTGCAATCCCGAGATAATCGTCTCCATGCTCCAAATCCATTTTAAAGCCATTTTTAAGGCATTTCGCGCATACATGAAATGAACACATTTTTCTCCAAAACTATAACAGATGCAAGCTTGTCCTGTTTGGTGGAGATGATATTTAATAAAATAAGTAGAAATCCACTAAAAGTTTTGTTTGGTTATCTTGCAATCCCGAGATAATCGTCTCCATGCTCCAAATCCATTTTAAAGCCATTTTTAAGGCATTTCGCGCATACATGAAATGAACACATTTTTCTCCAAAACTATAACAGATGCAAGCTTGTCCTGTTTGGTGGAGATGATATTTAATAAAATAAGTAGAAATCCACTAAAAGTTTTGTTTGGTTATCTTGCAATCCCGAGATAATCGTCTCCATGCTCCAAATCCATTTTAAAGCCATTTTTAAGGCATTTCGCGCATACATGAAATGAACACATTTTTCTCCAAAACTATAACAGATGCAAGCTTGTCCTGTTTGGTGGAGATGATATTTAATAAAATAAGTAGAAATCCACTAAAAGTTTTGTTTGGTTATCTTGCAATCCCGAGATAATCGTCTCCATGCTCCAAATCCATTTTAAAGCCATTTTTAAGGCATTTCGCGCATACATGAAATGAACACATTTTTCTCCAAAACTATAACAGATGCAAGCTTGTCCTGTTTGGTGGAGATGATATTTAATAAAATAAGTAGAAATCCACTAAAAGTTTTGTTTGGTTATCTTGCAATCCCGAGATAATCGTCTCCATGCTCCAAATCCATTTTAAAGCCATTTTTAAGGCATTTCGCGCATACATGAAATGAACACATTTTTCTCCAAAACTATAACAGATGCAAGCTTGTCCTGTTTGGTGGAGATGATATTTAATAAAATAAGTAGAAATCCACTAAAAGTTTTGTTTGGTTATCTTGCAATCCCGAGATAATCGTCTCCATGCTCCAAATCCATTTTAAAGCCATTTTTAAGGCATTTCGCGCATACATGAAATGAACACATTTTTCTCCAAAACTATAACAGATGCAAGCTTGTCCTGTTTGGTGGAGATGATATTTAATAAAATAAGTAGAAATCCACTAAAAGTTTTGTTTGGTTATCTTGCAATCCCGAGATAATCGTCTCCATGCTCCAAATCCATTTTAAAGCCATTTTTAAGGCATTTCGCGCATACATGAAATGAACACATTTTTCTCCAAAACTATAACAGATGCAAGCTTGTCCTGTTTGGTGGAGATGATATTTAATAAAATAAGTAGAAATCCACTAAAAGTTTTGTTTGGTTATCTTGCAATCCCGAGATAATCGTCTCCATGCTCCAAATCCATTTTAAAGCCATTTTTAAGGCATTTCGCGCATACATGAAATGAACACATTTTTCTCCAAAACTATAACAGATGCAAGCTTGTCCTGTTTGGTGGAGATGATATTTAATAAAATAAGTAGAAATCCACTAAAAGTTTTGTTTGGTTATCTTGCAATCCCGAGATAATCGTCTCCATGCTCCAAATCCATTTTAAAGCCATTTTTAAGGCATTTCGCGCATACATGAAATGAACACATTTTTCTCCAAAACTATAACAGATGCAAGCTTGTCCTGTTTGGTGGAGATGATATTTAATAAAATAAGTAGAAATCCACTAAAAGTTTTGTTTGGTTATCTTGCAATCCCGAGATAATCGTCTCCATGCTCCAAATCCATTTTAAAGCCATTTTTAAGGCATTTCGCGCATACATGAAATGAACACATTTTTCTCCAAAACTATAACAGATGCAAGCTTGTCCTGTTTGGTGGAGATGATATTTAATAAAATAAGTAGAAATCCACTAAAAGTTTTGTTTGGTTATCTTGCAATCCCGAGATAATCGTCTCCATGCTCCAAATCCATTTTAAAGCCATTTTTAAGGCATTTCGCGCATACATGAAATGAACACATTTTTCTCCAAAACTATAACAGATGCAAGCTTGTCCTGTTTGGTGGAGATGATATTTAATAAAATAAGTAGAAATCCACTAAAAGTTTTGTTTGGTTATCTTGCAATCCCGAGATAATCGTCTCCATGCTCCAAATCCATTTTAAAGCCATTTTTAAGGCATTTCGCGCATACATGAAATGAACACATTTTTCTCCAAAACTATAACAGATGCAAGCTTGTCCTGTTTGGTGGAGATGATATTTAATAAAATAAGTAGAAATCCACTAAAAGTTTTGTTTGGTTATCTTGCAATCCCGAGATAATCGTCTCCATGCTCCAAATCCATTTTAAAGCCATTTTTAAGGCATTTCGCGCATACATGAAATGAACACATTTTTCTCCAAAACTATAACAGATGCAAGCTTGTCCTGTTTGGTGGAGATGATATTTAATAAAATAAGTAGAAATCCACTAAAAGTTTTGTTTGGTTATCTTGCAATCCCGAGATAATCGTCTCCATGCTCCAAATCCATTTTAAAGCCATTTTTAAGGCATTTCGCGCATACATGAAATGAACACATTTTTCTCCAAAACTATAACAGATGCAAGCTTGTCCTGTTTGGTGGAGATGATATTTAATAAAATAAGTAGAAATCCACTAAAAGTTTTGTTTGGTTATCTTGCAATCCCGAGATAATCGTCTCCATGCTCCAAATCCATTTTAAAGCCATTTTTAAGGCATTTCGCGCATACATGAAATGAACACATTTTTCTCCAAAACTATAACAGATGCAAGCTTGTCCTGTTTGGTGGAGATGATATTTAATAAAATAAGTAGAAATCCACTAAAAGTTTTGTTTGGTTATCTTGCAATCCCGAGATAATCGTCTCCATGCTCCAAATCCATTTTAAAGCCATTTTTAAGGCATTTCGCGCATACATGAAATGAACACATTTTTCTCCAAAACTATAACAGATGCAAGCTTGTCCTGTTTGGTGGAGATGATATTTAATAAAATAAGTAGAAATCCACTAAAAGTTTTGTTTGGTTATCTTGCAATCCCGAGATAATCGTCTCCATGCTCCAAATCCATTTTAAAGCCATTTTTAAGGCATTTCGCGCATACATGAAATGAACACATTTTTCTCCAAAACTATAACAGATGCAAGCTTGTCCTGTTTGGTGGAGATGATATTTAATAAAATAAGTAGAAATCCACTAAAAGTTTTGTTTGGTTATCTTGCAATCCCGAGATAATCGTCTCCATGCTCCAAATCCATTTTAAAGCCATTTTTAAGGCATTTCGCGCATACATGAAATGAACACATTTTTCTCCAAAACTATAACAGATGCAAGCTTGTCCTGTTTGGTGGAGATGATATTTAATAAAATAAGTAGAAATCCACTAAAAGTTTTGTTTGGTTATCTTGCAATCCCGAGATAATCGTCTCCATGCTCCAAATCCATTTTAAAGCCATTTTTAAGGCATTTCGCGCATACATGAAATGAACACATTTTTCTCCAAAACTATAACAGATGCAAGCTTGTCCTGTTTGGTGGAGATGATATTTAATAAAATAAGTAGAAATCCACTAAAAGTTTTGTTTGGTTATCTTGCAATCCCGAGATAATCGTCTCCATGCTCCAAATCCATTTTAAAGCCATTTTTAAGGCATTTCGCGCATACATGAAATGAACACATTTTTCTCCAAAACTATAACAGATGCAAGCTTGTCCTGTTTGGTGGAGATGATATTTAATAAAATAAGTAGAAATCCACTAAAAGTTTTGTTTGGTTATCTTGCAATCCCGAGATAATCGTCTCCATGCTCCAAATCCATTTTAAAGCCATTTTTAAGGCATTTCGCGCATACATGAAATGAACACATTTTTCTCCAAAACTATAACAGATGCAAGCTTGTCCTGTTTGGTGGAGATGATATTTAATAAAATAAGTAGAAATCCACTAAAAGTTTTGTTTGGTTATCTTGCAATCCCGAGATAATCGTCTCCATGCTCCAAATCCATTTTAAAGCCATTTTTAAGGCATTTCGCGCATACATGAAATGAACACATTTTTCTCCAAAACTATAACAGATGCAAGCTTGTCCTGTTTGGTGGAGATGATATTTAATAAAATAAGTAGAAATCCACTAAAAGTTTTGTTTGGTTATCTTGCAATCCCGAGATAATCGTCTCCATGCTCCAAATCCATTTTAAAGCCATTTTTAAGGCATTTCGCGCATACATGAAATGAACACATTTTTCTCCAAAACTATAACAGATGCAAGCTTGTCCTGTTTGGTGGAGATGATATTTAATAAAATAAGTAGAAATCCACTAAAAGTTTTGTTTGGTTATCTTGCAATCCCGAGATAATCGTCTCCATGCTCCAAATCCATTTTAAAGCCATTTTTAAGGCATTTCGCGCATACATGAAATGAACACATTTTTCTCCAAAACTATAACAGATGCAAGCTTGTCCTGTTTGGTGGAGATGATATTTAATAAAATAAGTAGAAATCCACTAAAAGTTTTGTTTGGTTATCTTGCAATCCCGAGATAATCGTCTCCATGCTCCAAATCCATTTTAAAGCCATTTTTAAGGCATTTCGCGCATACATGAAATGAACACATTTTTCTCCAAAACTATAACAGATGCAAGCTTGTCCTGTTTGGTGGAGATGATATTTAATAAAATAAGTAGAAATCCACTAAAAGTTTTGTTTGGTTATCTTGCAATCCCGAGATAATCGTCTCCATGCTCCAAATCCATTTTAAAGCCATTTTTAAGGCATTTCGCGCATACATGAAATGAACACATTTTTCTCCAAAACTATAACAGATGCAAGCTTGTCCTGTTTGGTGGAGATGATATTTAATAAAATAAGTAGAAATCCACTAAAAGTTTTGTTTGGTTATCTTGCAATCCCGAGATAATCGTCTCCATGCTCCAAATCCATTTTAAAGCCATTTTTAAGGCATTTCGCGCATACATGAAATGAACACATTTTTCTCCAAAACTATAACAGATGCAAGCTTGTCCTGTTTGGTGGAGATGATATTTAATAAAATAAGTAGAAATCCACTAAAAGTTTTGTTTGGTTATCTTGCAATCCCGAGATAATCGTCTCCATGCTCCAAATCCATTTTAAAGCCATTTTTAAGGCATTTCGCGCATACATGAAATGAACACATTTTTCTCCAAAACTATAACAGATGCAAGCTTGTCCTGTTTGGTGGAGATGATATTTAATAAAATAAGTAGAAATCCACTAAAAGTTTTGTTTGGTTATCTTGCAATCCCGAGATAATCGTCTCCATGCTCCAAATCCATTTTAAAGCCATTTTTAAGGCATTTCGCGCATACATGAAATGAACACATTTTTCTCCAAAACTATAACAGATGCAAGCTTGTCCTGTTTGGTGGAGATGATATTTAATAAAATAAGTAGAAATCCACTAAAAGTTTTGTTTGGTTATCTTGCAATCCCGAGATAATCGTCTCCATGCTCCAAATCCATTTTAAAGCCATTTTTAAGGCATTTCGCGCATACATGAAATGAACACATTTTTCTCCAAAACTATAACAGATGCAAGCTTGTCCTGTTTGGTGGAGATGATATTTAATAAAATAAGTAGAAATCCACTAAAAGTTTTGTTTGGTTATCTTGCAATCCCGAGATAATCGTCTCCATGCTCCAAATCCATTTTAAAGCCATTTTTAAGGCATTTCGCGCATACATGAAATGAACACATTTTTCTCCAAAACTATAACAGATGCAAGCTTGTCCTGTTTGGTGGAGATGATATTTAATAAAATAAGTAGAAATCCACTAAAAGTTTTGTTTGGTTATCTTGCAATCCCGAGATAATCGTCTCCATGCTCCAAATCCATTTTAAAGCCATTTTTAAGGCATTTCGCGCATACATGAAATGAACACATTTTTCTCCAAAACTATAACAGATGCAAGCTTGTCCTGTTTGGTGGAGATGATATTTAATAAAATAAGTAGAAATCCACTAAAAGTTTTGTTTGGTTATCTTGCAATCCCGAGATAATCGTCTCCATGCTCCAAATCCATTTTAAAGCCATTTTTAAGGCATTTCGCGCATACATGAAATGAACACATTTTTCTCCAAAACTATAACAGATGCAAGCTTGTCCTGTTTGGTGGAGATGATATTTAATAAAATAAGTAGAAATCCACTAAAAGTTTTGTTTGGTTATCTTGCAATCCCGAGATAATCGTCTCCATGCTCCAAATCCATTTTAAAGCCATTTTTAAGGCATTTCGCGCATACATGAAATGAACACATTTTTCTCCAAAACTATAACAGATGCAAGCTTGTCCTGTTTGGTGGAGATGATATTTAATAAAATAAGTAGAAATCCACTAAAAGTTTTGTTTGGTTATCTTGCAATCCCGAGATAATCGTCTCCATGCTCCAAATCCATTTTAAAGCCATTTTTAAGGCATTTCGCGCATACATGAAATGAACACATTTTTCTCCAAAACTATAACAGATGCAAGCTTGTCCTGTTTGGTGGAGATGATATTTAATAAAATAAGTAGAAATCCACTAAAAGTTTTGTTTGGTTATCTTGCAATCCCGAGATAATCGTCTCCATGCTCCAAATCCATTTTAAAGCCATTTTTAAGGCATTTCGCGCATACATGAAATGAACACATTTTTCTCCAAAACTATAACAGATGCAAGCTTGTCCTGTTTGGTGGAGATGATATTTAATAAAATAAGTAGAAATCCACTAAAAGTTTTGTTTGGTTATCTTGCAATCCCGAGATAATCGTCTCCATGCTCCAAATCCATTTTAAAGCCATTTTTAAGGCATTTCGCGCATACATGAAATGAACACATTTTTCTCCAAAACTATAACAGATGCAAGCTTGTCCTGTTTGGTGGAGATGATATTTAATAAAATAAGTAGAAATCCACTAAAAGTTTTGTTTGGTTATCTTGCAATCCCGAGATAATCGTCTCCATGCTCCAAATCCATTTTAAAGCCATTTTTAAGGCATTTCGCGCATACATGAAATGAACACATTTTTCTCCAAAACTATAACAGATGCAAGCTTGTCCTGTTTGGTGGAGATGATATTTAATAAAATAAGTAGAAATCCACTAAAAGTTTTGTTTGGTTATCTTGCAATCCCGAGATAATCGTCTCCATGCTCCAAATCCATTTTAAAGCCATTTTTAAGGCATTTCGCGCATACATGAAATGAACACATTTTTCTCCAAAACTATAACAGATGCAAGCTTGTCCTGTTTGGTGGAGATGATATTTAATAAAATAAGTAGAAATCCACTAAAAGTTTTGTTTGGTTATCTTGCAATCCCGAGATAATCGTCTCCATGCTCCAAATCCATTTTAAAGCCATTTTTAAGGCATTTCGCGCATACATGAAATGAACACATTTTTCTCCAAAACTATAACAGATGCAAGCTTGTCCTGTTTGGTGGAGATGATATTTAATAAAATAAGTAGAAATCCACTAAAAGTTTTGTTTGGTTATCTTGCAATCCCGAGATAATCGTCTCCATGCTCCAAATCCATTTTAAAGCCATTTTTAAGGCATTTCGCGCATACATGAAATGAACACATTTTTCTCCAAAACTATAACAGATGCAAGCTTGTCCTGTTTGGTGGAGATGATATTTAATAAAATAAGTAGAAATCCACTAAAAGTTTTGTTTGGTTATCTTGCAATCCCGAGATAATCGTCTCCATGCTCCAAATCCATTTTAAAGCCATTTTTAAGGCATTTCGCGCATACATGAAATGAACACATTTTTCTCCAAAACTATAACAGATGCAAGCTTGTCCTGTTTGGTGGAGATGATATTTAATAAAATAAGTAGAAATCCACTAAAAGTTTTGTTTGGTTATCTTGCAATCCCGAGATAATCGTCTCCATGCTCCAAATCCATTTTAAAGCCATTTTTAAGGCATTTCGCGCATACATGAAATGAACACATTTTTCTCCAAAACTATAACAGATGCAAGCTTGTCCTGTTTGGTGGAGATGATATTTAATAAAATAAGTAGAAATCCACTAAAAGTTTTGTTTGGTTATCTTGCAATCCCGAGATAATCGTCTCCATGCTCCAAATCCATTTTAAAGCCATTTTTAAGGCATTTCGCGCATACATGAAATGAACACATTTTTCTCCAAAACTATAACAGATGCAAGCTTGTCCTGTTTGGTGGAGATGATATTTAATAAAATAAGTAGAAATCCACTAAAAGTTTTGTTTGGTTATCTTGCAATCCCGAGATAATCGTCTCCATGCTCCAAATCCATTTTAAAGCCATTTTTAAGGCATTTCGCGCATACATGAAATGAACACATTTTTCTCCAAAACTATAACAGATGCAAGCTTGTCCTGTTTGGTGGAGATGATATTTAATAAAATAAGTAGAAATCCATCTAAAAGTTTTGTTTGGTTATCTTGCAATCCCGAGATAATCGTCTCCATGCTCCAAATCCATTTTAAAGCCATTTTTAAGGCATTTCGCGCATACATGAAATGAACACATTTTTCTCCAAAACTATAACAGATGCAAGCTTGTCCTGTTTGGTGGAGATGATATTTAATAAAATAAGTAGAAATCCACTAAAAGTTTTGTTTGGTTATCTTGCAATCCCGAGATAATCGTCTCCATGCTCCAAATCCATTTTAAAGCCATTTTTAAGGCATTTCGCGCATACATGAAATGAACACATTTTTCTCCAAAACTATAACAGATGCAAGCTTGTCCTGTTTGGTGGAGATGATATTTAATAAAATAAGTAGAAATCCACTAAAAGTTTTGTTTGGTTATCTTGCAATCCCGAGATAATCGTCTCCATGCTCCAAATCCATTTTAAAGCCATTTTTAAGGCATTTCGCGCATACATGAAATGAACACATTTTTCTCCAAAACTATAACAGATGCAAGCTTGTCCTGTTTGGTGGAGATGATATTTAATAAAATAAGTAGAAATCCACTAAAAGTTTTGTTTGGTTATCTTGCAATCCCGAGATAATCGTCTCCATGCTCCAAATCCATTTTAAAGCCATTTTTAAGGCATTTCGCGCATACATGAAATGAACACATTTTTCTCCAAAACTATAACAGATGCAAGCTTGTCCTGTTTGGTGGAGATGATATTTAATAAAATAAGTAGAAATCCACTAAAAGTTTTGTTTGGTTATCTTGCAATCCCGAGATAATCGTCTCCATGCTCCAAATCCATTTTAAAGCCATTTTTAAGGCATTTCGCGCATACATGAAATGAACACATTTTTCTCCAAAACTATAACAGATGCAAGCTTGTCCTGTTTGGTGGAGATGATATTTAATAAAATAAGTAGAAATCCACTAAAAGTTTTGTTTGGTTATCTTGCAATCCCGAGATAATCGTCTCCATGCTCCAAATCCATTTTAAAGCCATTTTTAAGGCATTTCGCGCATACATGAAATGAACACATTTTT
>NW_027443750.1:25000-35983 GCF_048569485.1 Anomaloglossus baeobatrachus | reverse complement strand
GCGAAATGCCTTAAAAATGGCTTTAAAATGGATTTGGAGCATGGAGACGATTATCTCGGGATTGCAAGATAACCAAACAAAACTTTTAGTGGATTTCTACTTATTTTATTAAATATCATCTCCACCAAACAGGACAAGCTTGCATCTGTTATAGTTTTGGAGAAAAATGTGTTCATTTCATGTATGCGCGAAATGCCTTAAAAATGGCTTTAAAATGGATTTGGAGCATGGAGACGATTATCTCGGGATTGCAAGATAACCAAACAAAACTTTTAGTGGATTTCTACTTATTTTAATAAATATCATCTCCACCAAACAGGACAAGCTTGCATCTGTTATAGTTTTGGAGAAAAATGTGTTCATTTCATGTATGCGCGAAATGCCTTAAAAATGGCTTTAAAATGGATTTGGAGCATGGAGACGATTATCTCGGGATTGCAAGATAACCAAACAAAACTTTTAGTGGATTTCTACTTATTTTATTAAATATCATCTCCACCAAACAGGACAAGCTTGCATCTGTTATAGTTTTGGAGAAAAATGTGTTCATTTCATGTATGCGCGAAATGCCTTAAAAATGGCTTTAAAATGGATTTGGAGCATGGAGACGATTATCTCGGGATTGCAAGATAACCAAACAAAACTTTTAGTGGATTTCTACTTATTTTATTAAATATCATCTCCACCAAACAGGACAAGCTTGCATCTGTTATAGTTTTGGAGAAAAATGTGTTCATTTCATGTATGCGCGAAATGCCTTAAAAATGGCTTTAAAATGGATTTGGAGCATGGAGACGATTATCTCGGGATTGCAATATAACCAAACAAAACTTTTAGTGGATTTCTACTTATTTTATTAAATATCATCTCCACCAAACAGGACAAGCTTGCATCTGTTATAGTTTTGGAGAAAAATGTGTTCATTTCATGTATGCGCGAAATGCCTTAAAAATGGCTTTAAAATGGATTTGGAGCATGGAGACGATTATCTCGGGATTGCAAGATAACCAAACAAAACTTTTAGTGGATTTCTATTTATTTTATTAAATATCATCTCCACCAAACAGGACAAGCTTGCATCTGTTATAGTTTTGGAGAAAAATGTGTTCATTTCATGTATGCGCGAAATGCCTTAAAAATGGCTTTAAAATGGATTTGGAGCATGGAGACGATTATCTCGGGATTGCAAGATAACCAAACAAAACTTTTAGTGGATTTCTACTTATTTTATTAAATATCATCTCCACCAAACAGGACAAGCTTGCATCTGTTATAGTTTTGGAGAAAAATGTGTTCATTTCATGTATGCGCGAAATGCCTTAAAAATGGCTTTAAAATGGATTTGGAGCATGGAGACGATTATCTCGGGATTGCAAGATAACCAAACAAAACTTTTAGTGGATTTCTACTTATTTTATTAAATATCATCTCCACCAAACAGGACAAGCTTGCATCTGTTATAGTTTTGGAGAAAAATGTGTTCATTTCATGTATGCGCGAAATGCCTTAAAAATGGCTTTAAAATGGATTTGGAGCATGGAGACGATTATCTCGGGATTGCAAGATAACCAAACAAAACTTTTAGTGGATTTCTACTTATTTTATTAAATATCATCTCCACCAAACAGGACAAGCTTGCATCTGTTATAGTTTTGGAGAAAAATGTGTTCATTTCATGTATGCGCGAAATGCCTTAAAAATGGCTTTAAAATGGATTTGGAGCATGGAGACGATTATCTCGGGATTGCAAGATAACCAAACAAAACTTTTAGTGGATTTCTACTTATTTTATTAAATATCATCTCCACCAAACAGGACAAGCTTGCATCTGTTATAGTTTTGGAGAAAAATGTGTTCATTTCATGTATGCGCGAAATGCCTTAAAAATGGCTTTAAAATGGATTTGGAGCATGGAGACGATTATCTCGGGATTGCAAGATAACCAAACAAAACTTTTAGTGGATTTCTACTTATTTTATTAAATATCATCTCCACCAAACAGGACAAGCTTGCATCTGTTATAGTTTTGGAGAAAAATGTGTTCATTTCATGTATGCGCGAAATGCCTTAAAAATGGCTTTAAAATGGATTTGGAGCATGGAGACGATTATCTCGGATTGCAATATAACCAAACAAAACTTTTAGTGGATTTCTACTTATTTTATTAAATATCATCTCCACCAAACAGGACAAGCTTGCATCTGTTATAGTTTTGGAGAAAAATGTGTTCATTTCATGTATGCGCGAAATGCCTTAAAAATGGCTTTAAAATGGATTTGGAGTATGGAGACGATTATCTCGGATTGCAAGATAACCAAACAAAACTTTTAGTGGATTTCTACTTATTTTATTAAATATCATCTCCACCAAACAGGACAAGCTTGCATCTGTTATAGTTTTGGAGAAAAATGTGTTCATTTCATGTATGCGCGAAATGCCTTAAAAATGGCTTTAAAATGGATTTGGAGCATGGAGACGATTATCTCGGGATTGCAAGATAACCAAACAAAACTTTTAGTGGATTTCTACTTATTTTATTAAATATCATCTCCACCAAACAGGACAAGCTTGCATCTGTTATAGTTTTGGAGAAAAATGTGTTCATTTCATGTATGCGCGAAATGCCTTAAAAATGGCTTTAAAATGGATTTGGAGCATGGAGACGATTATCTCGGGATTGCAAGATAACCAAACAAAACTTTTAGTGGATTTCTACTTATTTTATTAAATATCATCTCCACCAAACAGGACAAGCTTGCATCTGTTATAGTTTTGGAGAAAAATGTGTTCATTTCATGTATGCGCGAAATGCCTTAAAAATGGCTTTAAAATGGATTTGGAGCATGGAGACGATTATCTCGGGATTGCAAGATAACCAAACAAAACTTTTAGTGGATTTCTACTTATTTTATTAAATATCATCTCCACCAAACAGGACAAGCTTGCATCTGTTATAGTTTTGGAGAAAAATGTGTTCATTTCATGTATGCGCGAAATGCCTTAAAAATGGCTTTAAAATGGATTTGGAGCATGGAGACGATTATCTCGGGATTGCAAGATAACCAAACAAAACTTTTAGTGGATTTCTACTTATTTTATTAAATATCATCTCCACCAAACAGGACAAGCTTGCATCTGTTATAGTTTTGGAGAAAAATGTGTTCATTTCATGTATGCGCGAAATGCCTTAAAAATGGCTTTAAAATGGATTTGGAGCATGGAGACGATTATCTCGGGATTGCAAGATAACCAAACAAAACTTTTAGTGGATTTCTACTTATTTTATTAAATATCATCTCCACCAAACAGGACAAGCTTGCATCTGTTATAGTTTTGGAGAAAAATGTGTTCATTTCATGTATGCGCGAAATGCCTTAAAAATGGCTTTAAAATGGATTTGGAGCATGGAGACGATTATCTCGGGATTGCAAGATAACCAAACAAAACTTTTAGTGGATTTCTACTTATTTTATTAAATATCATCTCCACCAAACAGGACAAGCTTGCATCTGTTATAGTTTTGGAGAAAAATGTGTTCATTTCATGTATGCGCGAAATGCCTTAAAAATGGCTTTAAAAATTTGGAGCATGGAGACGATTATCTCGGGATTGCAAGATAACCAAACAAAACTTTTAGTGGATTTCTACTTATTTTATTAAATATCATCTCCACCAAACAGGACAAGCTTGCATCTGTTATAGTTTTGGAGAAAAATGTGTTCATTTCATGTATGCGCGAAATGCCTTAAAAATGGCTTTAAAATGGATTTGGAGCATGGAGACGATTATCTCCAGATTGCAATATAACCAAACAAAACTTTTAGTGGATTTCTACTTATTTTATTAAATATCATCTCCACCAAACAGGACAAGCTTGCATCTGTTATAGTTTTGGAGAAAAATGTGTTCATTTCATGTATGCGCGAAATGCCTTAAAAATGGCTTTAAAATGGATTTGGAGCATGGAGACGATTATCTCGGGATTGCAATATAACCAAACAAAACTTTTAGTGGATTTCTACTTATTTTATTAAATATCATCTCCACCAAACAGGACAAGCTTGCATCTGTTATAGTTTTGGAGAAAAATGTGTTCATTTCATGTATGCGCGAAATGCCTTAAAAATGGCTTTAAAATGGATTTGGAGCATGGAGACGATTATCTCGGGATTGCAAGATAACCAAACAAAACTTTTAGTGGATTTCTACTTATTTTATTAAATATCATCTCCACCAAACAGGACAAGCTTGCATCTGTTATAGTTTTGGAGAAAAATGTGTTCATTTCATGTATGCGCGAAATGCCTTAAAAATGGCTTTAAAATGGATTTGGAGCATGGAGACGATTATCTCGGGATTGCAAGATAACCAAACAAAACTTTTAGTGGATTTCTACTTATTTTATTAAATATCATCTCCACCAAACAGGACAAGCTTGCATCTGTTATAGTTTTGGAGAAAAATGTGTTCATTTCATGTATGCGCGAAATGCCTTAAAAATGGCTTTAAAATGGATTTGGAGCATGGAGACGATTATCTCGGGATTGCAAGATAACCAAACAAAACTTTTAGTGGATTTCTACTTATTTTATTAAATATCATCTCCACCAAACAGGACAAGCTTGCATCTGTTATAGTTTTGGAGAAAAATGTGTTCATTTCATGTATGCGCGAAATGCCTTAAAAATGGCTTTAAAATGGATTTGGAGCATGGAGACGATTATCTCGGGATTGCAAGATAACCAAACAAAACTTTTAGTGGATTTCTACTTATTTTATTAAATATCATCTCCACCAAACAGGACAAGCTTGCATCTGTTATAGTTTTGGAGAAAAATGTGTTCATTTCATGTATGCGCGAAATGCCTTAAAAATGGCTTTAAAATGGATTTGGAGCATGGAGACGATTATCTCGGGATTGCAAGATAACCAAACAAAACTTTTAGTGGATTTCTACTTATTTTATTAAATATCATCTCCACCAAACAGGACAAGCTTGCATCTGTTATAGTTTTGGAGAAAAATGTGTTCATTTCATGTATGCGCGAAATGCCTTAAAAATGGCTTTAAAATGGATTTGGAGCATGGAGACGATTATCTCGGGATTGCAAGATAACCAAACAAAACTTTTAGTGGATTTCTACTTATTTTATTAAATATCATCTCCACCAAACAGGACAAGCTTGCATCTGTTATAGTTTTGGAGAAAAATGTGTTCATTTCATGTATGCGCGAAATGCCTTAAAAATGGCTTTAAAATGGATTTGGAGCATGGAGACGATTATCTCGGGATTGCAAGATAACCAAACAAAACTTTTAGTGGATTTCTACTTATTTTATTAAATATCATCTCCACCAAACAGGACAAGCTTGCATCTGTTATAGTTTTGGAGAAAAATGTGTTCATTTCATGTATGCGCGAAATGCCTTAAAAATGGCTTTAAAATGGATTTGGAGCATGGAGACGATTATCTCCGGATTGCAAGATAACCAAACAAAACTTTTAGTGGATTTCTACTTATTTTATTAAATATCATCTCCACCAAACAGGACAAGCTTGCATCTGTTATAGTTTTGGAGAAAAATGTGTTCATTTCATGTATGCGCGAAATGCCTTAAAAATGGCTTTAAAATGGATTTGGAGCATGGAGACGATTATCTCCGGGATTGCAAGATAACCAAACAAAACTTTTAGTGGATTTCTACTTATTTTATTAAATATCATCTCCACCAAACAGGACAAGCTTGCATCTGTTATAGTTTTGGAGAAAAATGTGTTCATTTCATGTATGCGCGAAATGCCTTAAAAATGGCTTTAAAATGGATTTGGAGCATGGAGACGATTATCTCGGGATTGCAAGATAACCAAACAAAACTTTTAGTGGATTTCTACTTATTTTATTAAATATCATCTCCACCAAACAGGACAAGCTTGCATCTGTTATAGTTTTGGAGAAAAATGTGTTCATTTCATGTATGCGCGAAATGCCTTAAAAATGGCTTTAAAATGGATTTGGAGCATGGAGACGATTATCTCGGGATTGCAAGATAACCAAACAAAACTTTTAGTGGATTTCTACTTATTTTATTAAATATCATCTCCACCAAACAGGACAAGCTTGCATCTGTTATAGTTTTGGAGAAAAATGTGTTCATTTCATGTATGCGCGAAATGCCTTAAAAATGGCTTTAAAATGGATTTGGAGCATGGAGACGATTATCTCGGGATTGCAAGATAACCAAACAAAACTTTTAGTGGATTTCTACTTATTTTATTAAATATCATCTCCACCAAACAGGACAAGCTTGCATCTGTTATAGTTTTGGAGAAAAATGTGTTCATTTCATGTATGCGCGAAATGCCTTAAAAATGGCTTTAAAATGGATTTGGAGCATGGAGACGATTATCTCGGGATTGCAAGATAACCAAACAAAACTTTTAGTGGATTTCTACTTATTTTATTAAATATCATCTCCACCAAACAGGACAAGCTTGCATCTGTTATAGTTTTGGAGAAAAATGTGTTCATTTCATGTATGCGCGAAATGCCTTAAAAATGGCTTTAAAATGGATTTGGAGCATGGAGACGATTATCTCGGGATTGCAAGATAACCAAACAAAACTTTTAGTGGATTTCTACTTATTTTATTAAATATCATCTCCACCAAACAGGACAAGCTTGCATCTGTTATAGTTTTGGAGAAAAATGTGTTCATTTCATGTATGCGCGAAATGCCTTAAAAATGGCTTTAAAATGGATTTGGAGCATGGAGACGATTATCTCGGGATTGCAAGATAACCAAACAAAACTTTTAGTGGATTTCTACTTATTTTATTAAATATCATCTCCACCAAACAGGACAAGCTTGCATCTGTTATAGTTTTGGAGAAAAATGTGTTCATTTCATGTATGCGCGAAATGCCTTAAAAATGGCTTTAAAATGGATTTGGAGCATGGAGACGATTATCTCGGGATTGCAAGATAACCAAACAAAACTTTTAGTGGATTTCTACTTATTTTATTAAATATCATCTCCACCAAACAGGACAAGCTTGCATCTGTTATAGTTTTGGAGAAAAATGTGTTCATTTCATGTATGCGCGAAATGCCTTAAAAATGGCTTTAAAATGGATTTGGAGCATGGAGACGATTATCTCGGGATTGCAAGATAACCAAACAAAACTTTTAGTGGATTTCTACTTATTTTATTAAATATCATCTCCACCAAACAGGACAAGCTTGCATCTGTTATAGTTTTGGAGAAAAATGTGTTCATTTCATGTATGCGCGAAATGCCTTAAAAATGGCTTTAAAATGGATTTGGAGCATGGAGACGATTATCTCGGGATTGCAAGATAACCAAACAAAACTTTTAGTGGATTTCTACTTATTTTATTAAATATCATCTCCACCAAACAGGACAAGCTTGCATCTGTTATAGTTTTGGAGAAAAATGTGTTCATTTCATGTATGCGCGAAATGCCTTAAAAATGGCTTTAAAATGGATTTGGAGCATGGAGACGATTATCTCGGGATTGCAAGATAACCAAACAAAACTTTTAGTGGATTTCTACTTATTTTATTAAATATCATCTCCACCAAACAGGACAAGCTTGCATCTGTTATAGTTTTGGAGAAAAATGTGTTCATTTCATGTATGCGCGAAATGCCTTAAAAATGGCTTTAAAATGGATTTGGAGCATGGAGACGATTATCTCGGGATTGCAAGATAACCAAACAAAACTTTTAGTGGATTTCTACTTATTTTATTAAATATCATCTCCACCAAACAGGACAAGCTTGCATCTGTTATAGTTTTGGAGAAAAATGTGTTCATTTCATGTATGCGCGAAATGCCCTTAAAAATGGCTTTAAAATGGATTTGGAGCATGGAGACGATTATCTCGGGATTGCAAGATAACCAAACAAAACTTTTAGTGGATTTCTACTTATTTTATTAAATATCATCTCCACCAAACAGGACAAGCTTGCATCTGTTATAGTTTTGGAGAAAAATGTGTTCATTTCATGTATGCGCGAAATGCCTTAAAAATGGCTTTAAAATGGATTTGGAGCATGGAGACGATTATCTCGGGATTGCAAGATAACCAAACAAAACTTTTAGTGGATTTCTACTTATTTTATTAAATATCATCTCCACCAAACAGGACAAGCTTGCATCTGTTATAGTTTTGGAGAAAAATGTGTTCATTTCATGTATGCGCGAAATGCCTTAAAAATGGCTTTAAAATGGATTTGGAGCATGGAGACGATTATCTCGGGATTGCAAGATAACCAAACAAAACTTTTAGTGGATTTCTACTTATTTTATTAAATATCATCTCCACCAAACAGGACAAGCTTGCATCTGTTATAGTTTTGGAGAAAAATGTGTTCATTTCATGTATGCGCGAAATGCCTTAAAAATGGCTTTAAAATGGATTTGGAGCATGGAGACGATTATCTCGGGATTGCAAGATAACCAAACAAAACTTTTAGTGGATTTCTACTTATTTTATTAAATATCATCTCCACCAAACAGGACAAGCTTGCATCTGTTATAGTTTTGGAGAAAAATGTGTTCATTTCATGTATGCGCGAAATGCCTTAAAAATGGCTTTAAAATGGATTTGGAGCATGGAGACGATTATCTCGGGATTGCAAGATAACCAAACAAAACTTTTAGTGGATTTCTACTTATTTTATTAAATATCATCTCCACCAAACAGGACAAGCTTGCATCTGTTATAGTTTTGGAGAAAAATGTGTTCATTTCATGTATGCGCGAAATGCCTTAAAAATGGCTTTAAAATGGATTTGGAGCATGGAGACGATTATCTCCAGATTGCAATATAACCAAACAAAACTTTTAGTGGATTTCTACTTATTTTATTAAATATCATCTCCACCAAACAGGACAAGCTTGCATCTGTTATAGTTTTGGAGAAAAATGTGTTCATTTCATGTATGCGCGAAATGCCTTAAAAATGGCTTTAAAATGGATTTGGAGTATGGAGACGATTATCTCGGGATTGCAAGATAACCAAACAAAACTTTTAGTGGATTTCTACTTATTTTATTAAATATCATCTCCACCAAACAGGACAAGCTTGCATCTGTTATAGTTTTGGAGAAAAATGTGTTCATTTCATGTATGCGCGAAATGCCTTAAAAATGGCTTTAAAATGGATTTGGAGCATGGAGACGATTATCTCGGGATTGCAAGATAACCAAACAAAACTTTTAGTGGATTTCTACTTATTTTATTAAATATCATCTCCACCAAACAGGACAAGCTTGCATCTGTTATAGTTTTGGAGAAAAATGTGTTCATTTCATGTATGCGCGAAATGCCTTAAAAATGGCTTTAAAATGGATTTGGAGCATGGAGACGATTATCTCGGGATTGCAAGATAACCAAACAAAACTTTTAGTGGATTTCTACTTATTTTATTAAATATCATCTCCACCAAACAGGACAAGCTTGCATCTGTTATAGTTTTGGAGAAAAATGTGTTCATTTCATGTATGCGCGAAATGCCTTAAAAATGGCTTTAAAATGGATTTGGAGCATGGAGACGATTATCTCGGGATTGCAAGATAACCAAACAAAACTTTTAGTGGATTTCTACTTATTTTATTAAATATCATCTCCACCAAACAGGACAAGCTTGCATCTGTTATAGTTTTGGAGAAAAATGTGTTCATTTCATGTATGCGCGAAATGCCTTAAAAATGGCTTTAAAATGGATTTGGAGCATGGAGACGATTATCTCGGGATTGCAAGATAACCAAACAAAACTTTTAGTGGATTTCTACTTATTTTATTAAATATCATCTCCACCAAACAGGACAAGCTTGCATCTGTTATAGTTTTGGAGAAAAATGTGTTCATTTCATGTATGCGCGAAATGCCTTAAAAATGGCTTTAAAATGGATTTGGAGCATGGAGACGATTATCTCCAGATTGCAATATAACCAAACAAAACTTTTAGTGGATTTCTACTTATTTTATTAAATATCATCTCCACCAAACAGGACAAGCTTGCATCTGTTATAGTTTTGGAGAAAAATGTGTTCATTTCATGTATGCGCGAAATGCCTTAAAAATGGCTTTAAAATGGATTTGGAGCATGGAGACGATTATCTCGGGATTGCAAGATAACCAAACAAAACTTTTAGTGGATTTCTACTTATTTTATTAAATATCATCTCCACCAAACAGGACAAGCTTGCATCTGTTATAGTTTTGGAGAAAAATGTGTTCATTTCATGTATGCGCGAAATGCCTTAAAAATGGCTTTAAAATGGATTTGGAGCATGGAGACGATTATCTCGGGATTGCAAGATAACCAAACAAAACTTTTAGTGGATTTCTACTTATTTTATTAAATATCATCTCCACCAAACAGGACAAGCTTGCATCTGTTATAGTTTTGGAGAAAAATGTGTTCATTTCATGTATGCGCGAAATGCCTTAAAAATGGCTTTAAAATGGATTTGGAGCATGGAGACGATTATCTCGGGATTGCAAGATAACCAAACAAAACTTTTAGTGGATTTCTACTTATTTTATTAAATATCATCTCCACCAAACAGGACAAGCTTGCATCTGTTATAGTTTTGGAGAAAAATGTGTTCATTTCATGTATGCGCGAAATGCCTTAAAAATGGCTTTAAAATGGATTTGGAGCATGGAGACGATTATCTCGGGATTGCAATATAACCAAACAAAACTTTTAGTGGATTTCTACTTATTTTATTAAATATCATCTCCACCAAACAGGACAAGCTTGCATCTGTTATAGTTTTGGAGAAAAATGTGTTCATTTCATGTATGCGCGAAATGCCTTAAAAATGGCTTTAAAATGGATTTGGAGCATGGAGACGATTATCTCGGGATTGCAAGATAACCAAACAAAACTTTTAGTGGATTTCTACTTATTTTATTAAATATCATCTCCACCAAACAGGACAAGCT
>NW_027443750.1:17500-20000 GCF_048569485.1 Anomaloglossus baeobatrachus | reverse complement strand
GCGGATGGAGCACGTTTGGGAGTGCGCAGCATGGCGGATGGAGCACGTTTGGGAGTGCGCAGCATGGCGGATGGACCACGTTTGGGAGTGCGCAGCATGGCGGATGGAGCACGTTTGGGAGTGCGCAGCATGGCGGATGGAGCACGTTTGGGAGTGCGCAGCATGGCGGGTGGAGCACGTTTGGGAGTGCGCAGCATGGCGGATGGAGCATGATAGGGGGTGCGCAGCATGGCGGATGGAGCACGTTTGGGAGTGCGCAGCATGGCGGATGGAGCACGTTTGGGAGTGTGCAGCATGGCGGATAGAGCACGATGGGGAGTGCGCAGCATGGCGGATGGAGCACGTTTGGGAGTGCGCAGCATGGGGGATGCAGCACGATGGGGAGTGCGCAGTATGGCGGATGGAGCACGTTTGGGAGTGCGCAGCATGGCGGATGGACCACGTTTGGGAGTGCGCAGCATGGCGGATGGAGCACGTTTGGGAGTGCGCAGCATGGGGGATGCAGCACAATGGGGGGTGCGCAGCATGGGGGATGGAGCACGATGGGAGGTGCACACCTCCCCCCAACACACACACACACGCGCACTGCACAACACACACACACTAGGAATCACAAACAACGCCCTACACAGACACCCACACACACAGACAACGCTGCACACACAAATATACGCACATACTGCACAACACACACATTGCTCAAAACATACCTCCCCCCAAAACACACCACACCCACACAAACCGCACAACACACACACACACACAACGCTACAGACACACAGCGCTCCACAAACAACGCAACACACGCAACACACATACAACACCGCTCTCACCCCCCGCGACACTCAGAACATGTACAGCGCCCTACACAAACACTTGGTAACTACACACAACAACATCTATATATATAACAAAAATCATACATGAACTACACAATACGTAAATTCTAGAATACCCGATGCGTAGAATCGGGCCACCTTCTAGTTTTATTAAATATCATCTCCACCAAACAGGACAAGCTTGCATCTGTTATAGTTTTGGAGAAAAATGTGTTCATTTCATGTATGCGCGAAATGCCTTAAAAATGGCTTTAAAATGGATTTGGAGCATGGAGACGATTATCTCGGGATTGCAAGATAACCAAACAAAACTTTTAGTGGATTTCTACTTATTTTATTAAATATCATCTCCACCAAACAGGACAAGCTTGCATCTGTTATAGTTTTGGAGAAAAATGTGTTCATTTCATGTATGCGCGAAATGCCTTAAAAATGGCTTTAAAATGGATTTGGAGCATGGAGACGATTATCTTGGGATTGCAAGATAACCAAACAAAACTTTTAGTGGATTTCTACTTATTTTATTAAATATCATCTCCACCAAACAGGACAAGCTTGCATCTGTTATAGTTTTGGAGAAAAATGTGTTCATTTCATGTATGCGCGAAATGCCTTAAAAATGGCTTTAAAATGGATTTGGAGCATGGAGACGATTATCTCGGGATTGCAAGATAACCAAACAAAACTTTTAGTGGATTTCTACTTATTTTATTAAATATCATCTCCACCAAACAGGACAAGCTTGCATCTGTTATAGTTTTGGAGAAAAATGTGTTCATTTCATGTATGCGCGAAATGCCTTAAAAATGGCTTTAAAATGGATTTGGAGCATGGAGACGATTATCTCGGGATTGCAAGATAACCAAACAAAACTTTTAGTGGATTTCTACTTATTTTATTAAATATCATCTCCACCAAACAGGACAAGCTTGCATCTGTTATAGTTTTGGAGAAAAATGTGTTCATTTCATGTATGCGCGAAATGCCTTAAAAATGGCTTTAAAATGGATTTGGAGCATGGAGACGATTATCTCGAAATTGCAAGATAACCAAACAAAACTTTTAGTGGATTTCTACTTATTTTATTAAATATCATCTCCACCAAACAGGACAAGCTTGCATCTGTTATAGTTTTGGAGAAAAATGTGTTCATTTCATGTATGCGCGAAATGCCTTAAAAATGGCTTTAAAATGGATTTGGAGCATGGAGACGATTATCTCGGGATTGCAATATAACCAAACAAAACTTTTAGTGGATTTCTACTTATTTTATTAAATATCATCTCCACCAAACAGGACAAGCTTGCATCTGTTATAGTTTTGGAGAAAAATGTGTTCATTTCATGTATGCGCGAAATGCCTTAAAAATGGCTTTAAAATGGATTTGGAGCATGGAGACGATTATCTCGGGATTGCAAGATAACCAAACAAAACTTTTAGTGGATTTCTACTTATTTTATTAAATATCATCTCCACCAAACAGGACAAGCTTGCATCTGTTATAGTTTTGGAGAAAAATGTGTTCATTTTATGTATGCGCGAAATGCCTTAAAAATGGCTTTAAAATGGATTTGGAGCATGGAGACGATTATCTCGGGATTGCAAGATAACCAAACAAAACTTTTAGTGGATTTCTACTTATTTTATTAAATATCATCTCC
>NW_027443750.1:0-12500 GCF_048569485.1 Anomaloglossus baeobatrachus | reverse complement strand
ACCACGTTTGGGAGTACGCAGCATGGCGGATGGAGCACGTTTGGGAGTGCGCAGCATGGCGGATGGAGCACGTTTGGGAGTGCGCAGCATGGCGGGTGGAGCACGTTTGGGAGTGCGCAGCATGGCGGATGGAGCATGATAGGGGGTGCGCAGCATGGCGGATGGAGCACGTTTGGGAGTGCGCAGCATGGCGGATGGAGCACGTTTGGGAGTGTGCAGCATGGCGGATAGAGCACGATGGGGAGTGCACAGTATGGCGGATGGAGCACGTTTGGGAGTGCGCAGTATGGCGGATGGAGCACGTTTCGGAGTGCGCAGCATGGCGGATGGAGCACGTTTGGGAGTGCGCAGCATGGCGGATGGACCACGTTTGGGAGCGCGCAGCATGGCGGATGGAGCACGTTTGGGAGTGCGCAGCATGGCGGATGGAGCACGTTTGGAAGTGCGCAGCATGGCGGATGGAGCACGTTTGGGAGTGCGCAGCATGGCGGATGGAGCACGTTTGGGAGTGCGCAGCATGCCGGATGGTGCACGATGGGGAGTGCGCAGTATGGCGGATGGAGCACGTTTGGGAGTGCGCAGCATGGCGGATGGAGCACGTTTGGGAGTGCGCAGCATGGCGGATGGACCACGTTTGGGAGTGCGCAGCATGGCGGATGGAGCACGTTTGGGAGTGCGCAGCATGGCGGATGGAGCACGTTTGGGAGTGCGCAGCATGGCGGGTGGAGCACGTTTGGGAGTGCGCAGCATGGCGGATGGAGCATGATAGGGGGTGCGCAGCATGGCGGATGGAGCACGTTTGGGAGTGCGCAGCATGGCGGATGGAGCACGTTTGGGAGTGTGCAGCATGGCGGATAGAGCACGATGGGGAGTGCGCAGCATGGCGGATGGAGCACGTTTGGGAGTGCGCAGCATGGGGGATGCAGCACGATGGGGAGTGCGCAGTATGGCGGATGGAGCACGTTTGGGAGTGCGCAGCATGGCGGATGGACCACGTTTGGGAGTGCGCAGCATGGCGGATGGAGCACGTTTGGGAGTGCGCAGCATGGGGGATGCAGCACAATGGGGGGTGCGCAGCATGGGGGATGGAGCACGATGGGAGGTGCACACCTCCCCCCAACACACACACACACGCGCACTGCACAACACACACACACTAGGAATCACAAACAACGCCCTACACAGACACCCACACACACAGACAACGCTGCACACACAAATATACGCACATACTGCACAACACACACATTGCTCAAAACATACCTCCCCCCAAAACACACCACACCCACACAAACCGCACAACACACACACACACACAACGCTACAGACACACAGCGCTCCACAAACAACGCAACACACGCAACACACATACAACACCGCTCTCACCCCCCGCGACACTCAGAACATGTACAGCGCCCTACACAAACACTTGGTAACTACACACAACAACATCTATATATATAACAAAAATCATACATGAACTACACAATACGTAAATTCTAGAATACCCGATGCGTAGAATCGGGCCACCTTCTAGTTTTATTAAATATCATCTCCACCAAACAGGACAAGCTTGCATCTGTTATAGTTTTGGAGAAAAATGTGTTCATTTCATGTATGCGCGAAATGCCTTAAAAATGGCTTTAAAATGGATTTGGAGCATGGAGACGATTATCTCGGGATTGCAAGATAACCAAACAAAACTTTTAGTGGATTTCTACTTATTTTATTAAATATCATCTCCACCAAACAGGACAAGCTTGCATCTGTTATAGTTTTGGAGAAAAATGTGTTCATTTCATGTATGCGCGAAATGCCTTAAAAATGGCTTTAAAATGGATTTGGAGCATGGAGACGATTATCTTGGGATTGCAAGATAACCAAACAAAACTTTTAGTGGATTTCTACTTATTTTATTAAATATCATCTCCACCAAACAGGACAAGCTTGCATCTGTTATAGTTTTGGAGAAAAATGTGTTCATTTCATGTATGCGCGAAATGCCTTAAAAATGGCTTTAAAATGGATTTGGAGCATGGAGACGATTATCTCGGGATTGCAAGATAACCAAACAAAACTTTTAGTGGATTTCTACTTATTTTATTAAATATCATCTCCACCAAACAGGACAAGCTTGCATCTGTTATAGTTTTGGAGAAAAATGTGTTCATTTCATGTATGCGCGAAATGCCTTAAAAATGGCTTTAAAATGGATTTGGAGCATGGAGACGATTATCTCGGGATTGCAAGATAACCAAACAAAACTTTTAGTGGATTTCTACTTATTTTATTAAATATCATCTCCACCAAACAGGACAAGCTTGCATCTGTTATAGTTTTGGAGAAAAATGTGTTCATTTCATGTATGCGCGAAATGCCTTAAAAATGGCTTTAAAATGGATTTGGAGCATGGAGACGATTATCTCGAATTGCAAGATAACCAAACAAAACTTTTAGTGGATTTCTACTTATTTTATTAAATATCATCTCCACCAAACAGGACAAGCTTGCATCTGTTATAGTTTTGGAGAAAAATGTGTTCATTTCATGTATGCGCGAAATGCCTTAAAAATGGCTTTAAAATGGATTTGGAGCATGGAGACGATTATCTCGGGATTGCAATATAACCAAACAAAACTTTTAGTGGATTTCTACTTATTTTATTAAATATCATCTCCACCAAACAGGACAAGCTTGCATCTGTTATAGTTTTGGGAGAAAAATGTGTTCATTTCATGTATGCGCGAAATGCCTTAAAAATGGCTTTAAAATGGATTTGGAGCATGGAGACGATTATCTCGGGATTGCAAGATAACCAAACAAAACTTTTAGTGGATTTCTACTTATTTTATTAAATATCATCTCCACCAAACAGGACAAGCTTGCATCTGTTAAAGTTTTGGAGAAAAATGTGTTCATTTTATGTATGCGCGAAATGCCTTAAAAATGGCTTTAAAATGGATTTGGAGCATGGAGACGATTATCTCGGGATTGCAAGATAACCAAACAAAACTTTTAGTGGATTTCTACTTATTTTATTAAATATCATCTCCACCAAACAGGACAAGCTTGCATCTGTTATAGTTTTGGAGAAAAATGTGTTCATTTCATGTATGCGCGAAATGCCTTAAAAATGGCTTTAAAATGGATTTGGAGCATGGAGACGATTATCTCGGGATTGCAAGATAACCAAACAAAACTTTTAGTGGATTTCTACTTATTTTATTAAATATCATCTCCACCAAACAGGACAAGCTTGCATCTGTTATAGTTTTGGAGAAAAATGTGTTCATTTCATGTATGCGCGAAATGCCTTAAAAATGGCTTTAAAATGGATTTGGAGCATGGAGACGATTATCTCGGGATTGCAATATAACCAAACAAAACTTTTAGTGGATTTCTACTTATTTTATTAAATATCATCTCCACCAAACAGGACAAGCTTGCATCTGTTATAGTTTTGGAGAAAAATGTGTTCATTTCATGTATGCGCGAAATGCCTTAAAAATGGCTTTAAAATGGATTTGGAGCATGGAGACGATTATCTCGGGATTGCAAGATAACCAAACAAAACTTTTAGTGGATTTCTACTTATTTTATTAAATATCTCCACTAAACAGGACAAGCTTGCATCTGTTATAGTTTTGGAGAAAAATGTGTTCATTTCATGTATGCGCGAAATGCCTTAAAAATGGCTTTAAAATGGATTTGGAGCATGGAGACGATTATCTCGGGATTGCAAGATAACCAAACAAAACTTTTAGTGGATTTCTACTTATTTTATTAAATATCATCTCCACCAAACAGGACAAGCTTGCATCTGTTATAGTTTTGGAGAAAAATGTGTTCATTTCATGTATGCGCGAAATGCCTTAAAAATGGCTTTAAAATGGATTTGGAGCATGGAGACGATTATCTCGGGATTGCAAGATAACCAAACAAAACTTTTAGTGGATTTCTACTTATTTTATTAAATATCATCTCCACCAAACAGGACAAGCTTGCATCTGTTATAGTTTTGGAGAAAAATGTGTTCATTTCATGTATGCGCGAAATGCCTTAAAAATGGCTTTAAAATGGATTTGGAGCATGGAGACGATTATCTCGGGATTGCAAGATAACCAAACAAAACTTTTAGTGGATTTCTACTTATTTTATTAAATATCATCTCCACCAAACAGGACAAGCTTGCATCTGTTATAGTTTTGGAGAAAAATGTGTTCATTTCATGTATGCGCGAAATGCCTTAAAAATGGCTTTAAAATGGATTTGGAGCATGGAGACGATTATCTCGGGATTGCAATATAACCAAACAAAACTTTTAGTGGATTTCTACTTATTTTATTAAATATCATCTCCACCAAACAGGACAAGCTTGCATCTGTTATAGTTTTGGAGAAAAATGTGTTCATTTCATGTATGCGCGAAATGCCTTAAAAATGGCTTTAAAATGGATTTGGAGCATGGAGACGATTATCTCGGGATTGCAAGATAACCAAACAAAACTTTTAGTGGATTTCTACTTATTTTATTAAATATCATCTCCACCAAACAGGACAAGCTTGCATCTGTTATAGTTTTGGAGAAAAATGTGTTCATTTCATGTATGCGCGAAATGCCTTAAAAATGGCTTTAAAATGGATTTGGAGCATGGAGACGATTATCTCGGGATTGCAATATAACCAAACAAAACTTTTAGTGGATTTCTACTTATTTTATTAAATATCATCTCCACCAAACAGGACAAGCTTGCATCTGTTATAGTTTTGGAGAAAAATGTGTTCATTTCATGTATGCGCGAAATGCCTTAAAAATGGCTTTACAATGGATTTGGAGCATGGAGACGATTATCTCGGGGATTGCAAGATAACCAAACAAAACTTTTAGTGGATTTCTACTTATTTTATTAAATATCATCTCCACCAAACAGGACAAGCTTGCATCTGTTATAGTTTTGGAGAAAAATGTGTTCATTTCATGTATGCGCGAAATGCCTTAAAAATGGCTTTAAAATGGATTTGGAGCATGGAGACGATTATCTCGGGATTGCAAGATAACCAAACAAAACTTTTAGTGGATTTCTACTTATTTTATTAAATATCATCTCCACCAAACAGGACAAGCTTGCATCTGTTATAGTTTTGGAGAAAAATGTGTTCATTTCATGTATGCGCGAAATGCCTTAAAAATGGCTTTAAAATGGATTTGGAGCATGGAGACGATTATCTCGGGATTGCAAGATAACCAAACAAAACTTTTAGTGGATTTCTACTTATTTTATTAAATATCATCTCCACCAAACAGGACAAGCTTGCATCTGTTATAGTTTTGGAGAAAAATGTGTTCATTTCATGTATGCGCGAAATGCCTTAAAAATGGCTTTAAAATGGATTTGGAGCATGGAGACGATTATCTCGGGATTGCAAGATAACCAAACAAAACTTTTAGTGGATTTCTACTTATTTTATTAAATATCATCTCCACCAAACAGGACAAGCTTGCATCTGTTATAGTTTTGGAGAAAAATGTGTTCATTTCATGTATGCGCGAAATGCCTTAAAAATGGCTTTAAAATGGATTTGGAGCATGGAGACGATTATCTCGGGATTGCAAGATAACCAAACAAAACTTTTAGTGGATTTCTACTTATTTTATTAAATATCATCTCCACCAAACAGGACAAGCTTGCATCTGTTATAGTTTTGGAGAAAAATGTGTTCATTTCATGTATGCGCGAAATGCCTTAAAATGGCTTTAAAATGGATTTGGAGCATGGAGACGATTATCTCGGGATTGCAAGATAACCAAACAAAACTTTTAGTGGATTTCTACTTATTTTATTAAATATCATCTCCACCAAACAGGACAAGCTTGCATCTGTTATAGTTTTGGAGAAAAATGTGTTCATTTCATGTATGCGCGAAATGCCTTAAAAATGGCTTTAAAATGGATTTGGAGCATGGAGACGATTATCTCGGGATTGCAAGATAACCAAACAAAACTTTTAGTGGATTTCTACTTATTTTATTAAATATCATCTCCACCAAACAGGACAAGCTTGCATCTGTTATAGTTTTGGAGAAAAATGTGTTCATTTCATGTATGCGCGAAATGCCTTAAAAATGGCTTTAAAATGGATTTGGAGCATGGAGACGATTATCTCGGGATTGCAAGATAACCAAACAAAACTTTTAGTGGATTTCTACTTATTTTATTAAATATCATCTCCACCAAACAGGACAAGCTTGCATCTGTTATAGTTTTGGAGAAAAATGTGTTCATTTCATGTATGCGCGAAATGCCTTAAAAATGGCTTTAAAATGGATTTGGAGCATGGAGACGATTATCTCGGGATTGCAAGATAACCAAACAAAACTTTTAGTGGATTTCTACTTATTTTATTAAATATCATCTCCACCAAACAGGACAAGCTTGCATCTGTTATAGTTTTGGAGAAAAATGTGTTCATTTCATGTATGCGCGAAATGCCTTAAAAATGGCTTTAAAATGGATTTGGAGCATGGAGACGATTATCTCGGGATTGCAAGATAACCAAACAAAACTTTTAGTGGATTTCTACTTATTTTATTAAATATCATCTCCACCAAACAGGACAAGCTTGCATCTGTTATAGTTTTGGAGAAAAATGTGTTCATTTCATGTATGCGCGAAATGCCTTAAAAATGGCTTTAAAATGGATTTGGAGCATGGAGACGATTATCTCGGGATTGCAAGATAACCAAACAAAACTTTTAGTGGATTTCTACTTATTTTATTAAATATCATCTCCACCAAACAGGACAAGCTTGCATCTGTTATAGTTTTGGAGAAAAATGTGTTCATTTCATGTATGCGCGAAATGCCTTAAAAATGGCTTTAAAATGGATTTGGAGCATGGAGACGATTATCTCGGGATTGCAAGATAACCAAACAAAACTTTTAGTGGATTTCTACTTATTTTATTAAATATCATCTCCACCAAACAGGACAAGCTTGCATCTGTTATAGTTTTGGAGAAAAATGTGTTCATTTCATGTATGCGCGAAATGCCTTAAAAATGGCTTTAAAATGGATTTGGAGCATGGAGACGATTATCTCGGGATTGCAAGATAACCAAACAAAACTTTTAGTGGATTTCTACTTATTTTATTAAATATCATCTCCACCAAACAGGACAAGCTTGCATCTGTTATAGTTTTGGAGAAAAATGTGTTCATTTCATGTATGCGCGAAATGCCTTAAAAATGGCTTTAAAATGGATTTGGAGCATGGAGACGATTATCTCGGGATTGCAAGATAACCAAACAAAACTTTTAGTGGATTTCTACTTATTTTATTAAATATCATCTCCACCAAACAGGACAAGCTTGCATCTGTTATAGTTTTGGAGAAAAATGTGTTCATTTCATGTATGCGCGAAATGCCTTAAAAATGGCTTTAAAATGGATTTGGAGCATGGAGACGATTATCTCGGGATTGCAAGATAACCAAACAAAACTTTTAGTGGATTTCTACTTATTTTATTAAATATCATCTCCACCAAACAGGACAAGCTTGCATCTGTTATAGTTTTGGAGAAAAATGTGTTCATTTCATGTATGCGCGAAATGCCTTAAAAATGGCTTTAAAATGGATTTGGAGCATGGAGACGATTATCTCGGGATTGCAAGATAACCAAACAAAACTTTTAGTGGATTTCTACTTATTTTATTAAATATCATCTCCACCAAACAGGACAAGCTTGCATCTGTTATAGTTTTGGAGAAAAATGTGTTCATTTCATGTATGCGCGAAATGCCTTAAAAATGGCTTTAAAATGGATTTGGAGCATGGAGACGATTATCTCGGGATTGCAAGATAACCAAACAAAACTTTTAGTGGATTTCTACTTATTTTATTAAATATCATCTCCACCAAACAGGACAAGCTTGCATCTGTTATAGTTTTGGAGAAAAATGTGTTCATTTCATGTATGCGCGAAATGCCTTAAAAATGGCTTTAAAATGGATTTGGAGCATGGAGACGATTATCTCGGGATTGCAAGATAACCAAACAAAACTTTTAGTGGATTTCTACTTATTTTATTAAATATCATCTCCACCAAACAGGACAAGCTTGCATCTGTTATAGTTTTGGAGAAAAATGTGTTCATTTCATGTATGCGCGAAATGCCTTAAAAATGGCTTTAAAATGGATTTGGAGCATGGAGACGATTATCTCGGGATTGCAAGATAACCAAACAAAACTTTTAGTGGATTTCTACTTATTTTATTAAATATCATCTCCACCAAACAGGACAAGCTTGCATCTGTTATAGTTTTGGAGAAAAATGTGTTCATTTCATGTATGCGCGAAATGCCTTAAAAATGGCTTTAAAATGGATTTGGAGCATGGAGACGATTATCTCGGGATTGCAAGATAACCAAACAAAACTTTTAGTGGATTTCTACTTATTTTATTAAATATCATCTCCACCAAACAGGACAAGCTTGCATCTGTTATAGTTTTGGAGAAAAATGTGTTCATTTCATGTATGCGCGAAATGCCTTAAAAATGGCTTTTAAAATGGATTTGGAGCATGGAGACGATTATCTCGGGATTGCAAGATAACCAAACAAAACTTTTAGTGGATTTCTACTTATTTTATTAAATATCATCTCCACCAAACAGGACAAGCTTGCATCTGTTATAGTTTTGGAGAAAAATGTGTTCATTTCATGTATGCGCGAAATGCCTTAAAAATGGCTTTAAAATGGATTTGGAGCATGGAGACGATTATCTCGGGATTGCAAGATAACCAAACAAAACTTTTAGTGGATTTCTACTTATTTTATTAAATATCATCTCCACCAAACAGGACAAGCTTGCATCTGTTATAGTTTTGGAGAAAAATGTGTTCATTTCATGTATGCGCGAAATGCCTTAAAAATGGCTTTAAAATGGATTTGGAGCATGGAGACGATTATCTCGGGATTGCAAGATAACCAAACAAAACTTTTAGTGGATTTCTACTTATTTTATTAAATATCATCTCCACCAAACAGGACAAGCTTGCATCTGTTATAGTTTTGGAGAAAAATGTGTTCATTTCATGTATGCGCGAAATGCCTTAAAAATGGCTTTAAAATGGATTTGGAGCATGGAGACGATTATCTCGGGATTGCAAGATAACCAAACAAAACTTTTAGTGGATTTCTACTTATTTTATTAAATATCATCTCCACCAAACAGGACAAGCTTGCATCTGTTATAGTTTTGGAGAAAAATGTGTTCATTTCATGTATGCGCGAAATGCCTTAAAAATGGCTTTAAAATGGATTTGGAGCATGGAGACGATTATCTCGGGATTGCAAGATAACCAAACAAAACTTTTAGTGGATTTCTACTTATTTTATTAAATATCATCTCCACCAAACAGGACAAGCTTGCATCTGTTATAGTTTTGGAGAAAAATGTGTTCATTTCATGTATGCGCGAAATGCCTTAAAAATGGCTTTAAAATGGATTTGGAGCATGGAGACGATTATCTCGGGATTGCAAGATAACCAAACAAAACTTTTAGTGGATTTCTACTTATTTTATTAAATATCATCTCCACCAAACAGGACAAGCTTGCATCTGTTATAGTTTTGGAGAAAAATGTGTTCATTTCATGTATGCGCGAAATGCCTTAAAAATGGCTTTAAAATGGATTTGGAGCATGGAGACGATTATCTCGGGATTGCAAGATAACCAAACAAAACTTTTAGTGGATTTCTACTTATTTTATTAAATATCATCTCCACCAAACAGGACAAGCTTGCATCTGTTATAGTTTTGGAGAAAAATGTGTTCATTTCATGTATGCGCGAAATGCCTTAAAAATGGCTTTAAAATGGATTTGGAGCATGGAGACGATTATCTCGGGATTGCAAGATAACCAAACAAAACTTTTAGTGGATTTCTACTTATTTTATTAAATATCATCTCCACCAAACAGGACAAGCTTGCATCTGTTATAGTTTTGGAGAAAAATGTGTTCATTTCATGTATGCGCGAAATGCCTTAAAAATGGCTTTAAAATGGATTTGGAGCATGGAGACGATTATCTCGGGATTGCAAGATAACCAAACAAAACTTTTAGTGGATTTCTACTTATTTTATTAAATATCATCTCCACCAAACAGGACAAGCTTGCATCTGTTATAGTTTTGGAGAAAAATGTGTTCATTTCATGTATGCGCGAAATGCCTTAAAAATGGCTTTAAAATGGATTTGGAGCATGGAGACGATTATCTCGGGATTGCAAGATAACCAAACAAAACTTTTAGTGGATTTCTACTTATTTTATTAAATATCATCTCCACCAAACAGGACAAGCTTGCATCTGTTATAGTTTTGGAGAAAAATGTGTTCATTTCATGTATGCGCGAAATGCCTTAAAAATGGCTTTAAAATGGATTTGGAGCATGGAGACGATTATCTCGGGATTGCAAGATAACCAAACAAAACTTTTAGTGGATTTCTACTTATTTTATTAAATATCATCTCCACCAAACAGGACAAGCTTGCATCTGTTATAGTTTTGGAGAAAAATGTGTTCATTTCATGTATGCGCGAAATGCCTTAAAAATGGCTTTAAAATGGATTTGGAGCATGGAGACGATTATCTCGGGATTGCAATATAACCAAAACAAAACTTTTAGTGGATTTCTACTTATTTTATTAAATATCATCTCCACCAAACAGGACAAGCTTGCATCTGTTATAGTTTTGGAGAAAAATGTGTTCATTTCATGTATGCGCGAAATGCCTTAAAAATGGCTTTAAAATGGATTTGGAGCATGGAGACGATTATCTCGGGATTGCAAGATAACCAAACAAAACTTTTAGTGGATTTCTACTTATTTTATTAATATCATCTCCACCAAACAGGACAAGCTTGCATCTGTTATAGTTTTGGAGAAAAATGTGTTCATTTCATGTATGCGCGAAATGCCTTAAAAATGGCTTTAAAATGGATTTGGAGCATGGAGACGATTATCTCGGGATTGCAAGATAACCAAACAAAACTTTTAGTGGATTTCTACTTATTTTATTAAATATCATCTCCACCAAACAGGACAAGCTTGCATCTGTTATAGTTTTGGAGAAAAATGTGTTCATTTCATGTATGCGCGAAATGCCTTAAAAATGGCTTTAAAATGGATTTGGAGCATGGAGACGATTATCTCGGGATTGCAAGATAACCAAACAAAACTTTTAGTGGATTTCTACTTATTTTATTAAATATCATCTCCACCAAACAGGACAAGCTTGCATCTGTTATAGTTTTGGAGAAAAATGTGTTCATTTCATGTATGCGCGAAATGCCTTAAAAATGGCTTTAAAATGGATTTGGAGCATGGAGACGATTATCTCGGGATTGCAAGATAACCAAACAAAACTTTTAGTGGATTTCTACTTATTTTATTAAATATCATCTCCACCAAACAGGACAAGCTTGCATCTGTTATAGTTTTGGAGAAAAATGTGTTCATTTCATGTATGCGCGAAATGCCTTAAAAATGGCTTTAAAATGGATTTGGAGCATGGAGACGATTATCTCGGGATTGCAAGATAACCAAACAAAACTTTTAGTGGATTTCTACTTATTTTATTAAATATCATCTCCACCAAACAGGACAAGCTTGCATCTGTTATAGTTTTGGAGAAAAATGTGTTCATTTCATGTATGCGCGAAATGCCTTAAAATGGCTTTAAAATGGATTTGGAGCATGGAGACGATTATCTCGGGATTGCAAGATAACCAAACAAAACTTTTAGTGGATTTCTACTTATTTTATTAAATATCATCTCCACCAAACAGGACAAGCTTGCATCTGTTATAGTTTTGGAGAAAAATGTGTTCATTTCATGTATGCGCGAAATGCCTTAAAAATGGCTTTAAAATGGATTTGGAGCATGGAGACGATTATCTCGGGATTGCAAGATAACCAAACAAAACTTTTAGTGGATTTCTACTTATTTTATTAAATATCATCTCCACCAAACAGGACAAGCTTGCATCTGTTATAGTTTTTGGAGAAAAATGTGTTCATTTCATGTATGCGCGAAATGCCTTAAAAATGGCTTTAAAATGGATTTGGAGCATGGAGACGATTATCTCGGGATTGCAAGATAACCAAACAAAACTTTTAGTGGATTTCTACTTATTTTATTAAATATCATCTCCACCAAACAGGACAAGCTTGCATCTGTTATAGTTTTGGAGAAAAATGTGTTCATTTCATGTATGCGCGAAATGCCTTAAAAATGGCTTTAAAATGGATTTGGAGCATGGAGACGATTATCTCGGGATTGCAAGATAACCAAACAAAACTTTTAGTGGATTCTACTTATTTTATTAAATATCATCTCCACCAAACAGGACAAGCTTGCATCTGTTATAGTTTTGGAGAAAAAATGTGTTCATTTCATGTATGCGCGAAATGCCTTAAAAATGGCTTTAAAATGGATTT
>NW_027443749.1:0-36051 GCF_048569485.1 Anomaloglossus baeobatrachus | reverse complement strand
CCAGGATGTGGACATAATAAAAAAATAGGGAACATGATAGGAGACATTTCTACAATACATATAATCATTCTTATCTATCTAATACGATGACAACAGCTCTCCATACCTGCAGTCCACCACAAGGACCACCCTCTCTATTCCCTGAAAAGTGAAATCATCCTCAGTGACGAAGAGAGGGGGCTAAGCGCCCCCCATGGTCTCAGAGCATTGACTCTTCTAAGAGTCCTAAGAGTCCTGCTCACACTGATGGGGTGCAGCTGTGGGACCCTATTTTCAGAGATGATGTTCTCCACCCAACTCTCAAATAGCTGAAAGGGTCTTCAGTAGAGATGGATAGTCGAGCTGGGCTATCAGACGGTCACCTCTGTAGCTGTAGTGTCATTTTTCCTATGGTCCAATGTGTAAATTAAACAAAAAAGTGCACGTTTGTTATGATGTCCAAGATGGGGACCAGGATGTGGACATAATAAAAAATTAGGGAACATGATAGGAGACATTTCTACAATACATATAATCATTCTTATCTATTTAATGCGATGACAACAGCTCTCCATACCTGCAGTCCACCACAAGGACCACCCTCTCTAATCCCTGAAAAATGAAATCATCCTCAGTGACGAAGAGAGGGGGCTAAGCGCCCCCCATGGTCTCAGAGCATTGACTCTTCTAAGAGTCCTAAGAGTCCTGCTCACACTGATGGGGTGCAGCTGTGGGACCCTATTTTCAGAGATGATGTCCTCCACCCAACTCTCAAAAAGCTGAAAGGGTCTTCAGTAGAGATGGATAGTCGAGCTGGGCTATCAGACGGTCACCTCTGTAGCTGTAGTGTCATTTTTCCTATGGTCCAATGTGTAAATTAAACAAAAAAGTGCACGTTTGTTATGATGTCCAAGATGGGGACCAGGATGTGGACATAATAAAAAATTAGGGAACATGATAGGAGACATTTCTACAATACATATAATCATTCTTATCTATCTAATACGATGACAACAGCTCTCCATACCGTATTTCATGGTCAATCCAGGTTTGTCAGTGATGGCACTGACATAATGTATGGCGTCTTTTTCGGGCGTTATCCTTTGCCTTTTCATTGTGAAAATCCAGTTGCCTATATCAAAGCAAATTCTACTACTTGTAAAGTATGCAGAAAATGAAATGTAGAACATATAACATCAACTGCTTAGGAACGCATCATAGGTTAGTACTTAAAAGGATATTGTCATGTTCTAGTCATAATGCAAGCTGGACATTTTTCATGTTACCCTGTAATCGCCGGCCTGTTCTAATGCTCACAGGCAAAGATATATGCTCAGCTGCTAAGGCTTCCCTCTGCCTTCTGAATGAAAATTGAATATGTCTGGCTCACTGTGTATATAGCAGGTGCTCAGAAAAAATAAGAGTCAATTCAAAAGAAATAGCTCTGGTACACTATAGTGATTAATAATGTAAGAAAAGAACTCTTGGAATGCTGAAAATTCTTTATTTGTGCAAAAGGATAATTCATCCAACGTTTCGACCTTGTTTTTAGGTCTTCATCAAGGATAAAGTTATCTAAGATCATAAAGGGTTACAAAACCATATAAACACGTAATTAGTACATAGTACAACATAACAGTACAATACATTGCTACTTGAGAGTACAATGGGTCAAATGACCATGAGGCACATACAAAAAATTTTTCCAAAGCCATAGTGAAAACATTTGTACTGAGGAAAGAAAATTTCCACATGACCTATCTGGAGAAACATTCTGGATCAAACAACCAAAAATAGTCAAGCAGGTAAATACACACCTATATGGATAACAGGATGATATGTGTTCAATTGTATAGCGTCATTGCCATTAAGGTACAAATGGAAAACTTGCAATCCTATATAGTGAAGGAAATGAACACATATCATATCAAAGAACACAGGAACATGGGTGTGAGAAAAACCTCAATGTTTATACTTTGTTCTTTATAATGGTGTGAACATGTATATGTCTCAGTACCTTATGCACTTGAGAATTCTAGTGAGTAGATGATGAAAGCCTATTCCAGAACTGGAATCGGTAAATAATTGTAGGTGGAATCTAAATGAAAAGATGGTACAAGTGTTATCATGACACGTGGGCTATAACACAATGGACCGTGTGACAAAGAAGAAAGGAGAGAAAGAAGAGGAAGAAAATGGAACTACCTGTAACATTACGTGATAGTCACTGGTAAGTATCACTTGACAATTCAGGTGAAAAAGGATTCCTTTATTAAAGGGTTCTCAGTCGCCTCAGGATCATGAAATACTAGGGTAAATGATATGAGAATGGGTAAGAAGCACCACTAAAGGAAATATGAAATGCAGGACATATATCTATAAACCCCTGAACTACATGATAGAAATAAAAAGAAGAAAAAAGAAAAAAAAGAAGAAAGAAGAACACATAGAATGCGGAAAGAGAATGGGTACAACTACCTGAGTTACTGCAGGGAGGCCCCTGGTTGGTATTGTGAGGGTTAGTGGAATTCCTTCACTGAAGGGTTCTCAGTTGCCTCAGGTTCGTGAAAAATGCTATAGACAAATAATGCCCGGAGAAAAGGGGTTCATATACAGCGAATAATGGTAATACAAGGTACATGTGTCACATGTAATAGTATATACAGTTAGGTCCAGAAATATTTGGACAGTGACACAAGTTTTGGTATTTTAGCTGTTTACAAAAACATGTTCAGAAATACAATTATATATATAATATGGGCTGAAAGTGCACACTCCCAGCTGCAATATGAGAGTTATCACATCCACATTGGAGAAAGGGTTTAGGAATCATAGCTCTGTAATGCATAGCCTCCTCTTTTTCAAGGGACCAAAAGTAATTGGACAAGGGACTCTAAGGGCTGCAATTAACTCTGAAGGCGTCTTCCTCGTTAACCTGTAATCAATGAAGTAGTTAAAAGGTCTGGGGTTGATTACAGGTGTATGGTTTTGCATTTGGAAGCTGTTGCTGTGACCAGACAACATGCGGTCTAAGGAACTCTTAATTGAGGTGAAGCAGAACATCCTGAGGCTGAAAAAAAAGAAAAAATCCATCAGAGAGATAGCAGACATGCTTGGAGTAGCAAAATCAACAGTCGGGTACATTCTGAGAAAAAAGGAATTGACTGGTGAGCTTGGGAACTCAAAAAGGCCTGGGCGTCCACGGATGACAACAGTGGTGGATGATCGCCGCATACTTTCTTTGGTGAAGAAGAACCCGTTCACAACATCAACTGAAGTCCAGAACACTCTCAGTGAAGTAGGTGTATCTGTCTCTAAGTCAACAGTAAAGAGAAGACTCCATGAAAGTAAATACAAAGGGTTCACATCTAGATGCAAACCATTCATCAATTCCAAAAATAGACAGGCCAGAGTTAAATTTGCTGAAAAACACCTCATGAAGCCAGCTCAGTTCTGAAAAAGTATTCTATGGACAGATGAGACAAAGATCAACCTGTACCAGAATGATGGGAAGAAAAAAGTTTGGAGAAGAAAGGGAACGGCACATGATCCAAGGCACACTACATCCTCTGTAAAACATGGTGGAGGCAACGTGATGGCATGGGCATGCATGGCTTTCAATGGCACTGGGTCATAGTATCATAGTATCATAGTTTTTAAGGTTGAAGGGAGACTCTAAGTCCATCTAGTTCAACCCGTAGCCTAACATGTTGATCCAGAGGAAGGCAAAAAACCCCAATGTGGCAAACAAGTTCCAATGGGGAAAAAATTTCCTTCCTGACTCCACATCCGGCAATCAGACTAGTTCCCTGGATCAATACCCTGTCATAAAATCTAATATACATAACTGGTTATATTAAATTTTTCAAGAAAGGCATCCAGGCTCTGCTTAAATGTTAGTAGTGAATCACTCATTACAACATCATGTGGCAGAGAGTTCCATAGTCTCACTGCTCGTACAGTAAAGAATCCTCGTCTGTGATTATGATTAAACCTTCTTTCCTCAAGACGTAGCGGATGCCCCCGTGTTCCAGTCGCAGGCCTAGGTGTAAATAGATCTTTGGAAAGGTCTCTGTACTGTCCCCTCATATATTTATACATTGTGATTAGATCTCCCCTAAGCCTTCGTTTTTCCAGACTAAATAACCCCAAGTTTAATAACCTGTCTTCGTATTGCAGCCCCCCCATTCCTCTAATAATCTTGGTCGCTCTTCTTTGCACCCTCTCCAGTTCAGCTATGTCCTTCTTATATATCGGTGACCAGAATTGTACACAGTATTCTAAGTGCGGTCGCACTAGTGACTTGTACAGAGGTAGAACTATATTTTTTTCATGAACACTTATACCTCTTTTAATACATCCCATTATTTTATTAGCCCTGGCAGCAGCTGCCTGACACTGTCCACTAAAGTGAAGTTTACCATCCACCCATACACCCAAGTCTTTTTCTGTGTCTGTTTTACCCAGTGTTCTACAATTAAGTACATAATCATAAATGTTATTTCCTCTACCCAAGTGCATGACCTTACATTTATCTACATTAAACTTCAATTGCCACTTCTCAGCCCAATCCTCCAATTTACATAAATCTCCCTGTAATATAAAATTATCCTCCTCTGTATTGATTACCCTGCAGAGTTTAGTATCATCTGCAAATATTGAAATTCTACTCCGCATGCCCCCAACAAGGTCATTTATAAATATGTTGAAAAGAAGCGGGCCCAATACTGACCCCTGTGGTACCCCACTATGAACTGAGACCCAGTCCGAGTACGTACCATTAATAACCACCCTTTGTTTCCTATCACTGAGCCAGTTTTTAACCCAGTTACACATATTTTCCCCTATCCCCATTATTCTCATTTTATGTACCAACCTTTTGTGTGGCACCGTATCAAAAGCTTTTGAAAAGTCCATATACACAACATCCACTGCATTTCCCTGGTCCAGGCTTGAACTTACTGATGACATAACAGCAGACAAGAGTAGCCGGATGAATTCTGAAGTGTACCGGGATATACTTTCAGCCCAGATTCAGCCAAATGCCGCAAAGTTGATCAGACGGCGCTTCATAGTACAGATGGACAATGACCCCAAGCATACAGCCAAAGCTACCCAGGAGTTCATGAGTGCTAAAAAGTGGAACATTCTGCAATGGCCAAGTCAATCACCAGATCTTAACCCAATTGAGCATGCATTTCACTTGCTCAAATCCAGACTTAAGACGGAAAGACCCACAAACAAGCAAGACCTGAAGGCTGCAGCTGTAAAGGCCTGGCAAAGCATTAAGAAGGAGGAAACCCAGCGTTTGGTGATGTCCAGGGGTTCCAGACATAAGGCAGTGATTGCCTCCAAAGGATTCGCAACAAAATATTGAAAATAAAAATATTTTGTTTGGGTTTGGTTTATTTGTCCAATTACTTTTGACCTCCTAAAATGTGGAGTGTTTGTAAAGAAATGTGTACAATTCCTACAATTTCTATCAGATATTTTTGTTCAAACCTTCAAATTAAATGTTACAATCTGCACTTGAATTCTGTTGTAGAGGTTTCATTTCAAATCCAATGTGGTGGCATGCAGAGCCCAACTCGCGAAAATTGTGTCACTGTCCAAATATTTCTGGACCTAACTGTATATATATATTGTACTAAGCTCTACACCAGAAATAGAAAGTAGTCCCTCTGCCTTCTGTCTAGGTGCCCTGAGTTATGTCCTGTAAACTGTCACAGCGACCCAGACACACATGTGTAGTAGGGGAATATCCCTGCTGAGATGCCAGTGCTAGAGCACTCGTTTGCTGTGGAGTTGAACGCTATGTGAGCAGTTCTTACCTTCAATGAGCAGAAGTCTCTTTTTTCAGATTTCAATATCTCTGTGGGTATCTGGCAGAAATATGGAATACTCTTTACTGCTAAGACCCTGTACACCACTCCCACTAAAGGGGGCTTTACACGCTGCGACATCGCTAATGCGGAGTCGTTGGGGTCACGGAATTTGTGACGCACATCCGGCCGCATTAGCGATGTTGCTGCGTGTGACACCGATGAGCGATTTTGCATCGTTGCAAAAACGTGCAAAATCGCTCATCGGTGACATGGGTCTCCATTCTCGATTATCGTTACTGCAGCAGTAACGATGTAGTTCGTCGCTCCTGCGGCAGCACACATCACTCCGTGTGACACCGCAGAAACGAGGAACCTCTCCTTACCTGCCTCCCAGCCGCTATGAGGAAGGAAGGAGGTGGGCGGGATGTTCCGGCCACTCATCTCCGCCCCTCCGCTGCTATTGGGCGGTCGCTCAGTGACGTCGCTGTGACGCCGCACGGACCGCCCCCTTAGAAAGGAGGCGGTTCGCCGGTCACAGCGACGTCGCCGGGCAGGTAAGTATGTGTGACGGGTCTGGTCGGTGTTGTGCGGCATGGGCAGCGATTTACCCGTGTCGCGCAACAGATGGGGGCGGGTACCCACACTAGCGATATCGGGACCGATATCGCAGTGTGTAAAGTAGCCTTTAGTCACATGACCAAGACTGTATCTGTGTCCCTACAACACACTTGAGACAAATGTGTGTGTGAGCCTGCATTGTGGGGTATATATAATATATTATAGAGCTGGGAAGGATCATTCTAAGCAGTGAGCTGTTCCAGTATTTGTAGGAAAATACCCAGTAGAAGCATCAAACACAGCACCAATACCTCCCATCAGTATCCCACCACAGTGCCATGTAACCCATGCCCTACACTCCCATCTACACCAATACTATACAGGCACAAACTAGTATATCTGACTAAAAGCCCCCAAAATATGAAGAACGGCCTATAGTTGAGTGTGGATATAAAATCTATGTGAGCAGAGCTAGAATAGAAATCACTGATCGCATTGAAGTCATTCTGACCATAAATCACCATGATATCAAGGTGAGGAGTTGTGTGTTACTGCTGGGAGGAAAGGGTTAACAGTGGAATATTAAGGTGCATTTCTGTGTGCAGTGTTACTAGTCAATGTAACAATTCAGTATGAGCTGCTCTTGGTGCCGGGGGAGGGAGATGCTCTCCTGAGCAAGATAGATGGGGAATGAACATAATATCTATATAGTGTAAGGCAGGGGGTCTCAAACTCGGCTGGGTGTATGGGCCGCACAGAGGAAAAAAATAATTTGGGGGGCTGCATTCTTTGCAAGACAAAGTGACATTTTTATTGGTACCATATATGTATATATTTTTTTCACACACCTTTGGATGACTGATTTTCAACATTTTTCACTTGTTTATTATAACAAATGTGCACATTCTTTGGTTAAATCTAAAAAAAATAAATGTGATGTTAAAAAAAAGTCATGCCTTATTTTGTTTTTTTTTACATTTTATCCCTTTCTTTTAACTAATAGTGTTACAATTATGACGCTAGCGTTTTGTGAAGGGAATGCTTTGCCTACTTCCGTGACTATGGCCTTCCGGAACTGCTGCATTTTGGCTGACCTCTCCGCCTCGGGAATAAGAGACATAAAGTTCTCCTTGTAGCATGGGTCTAACAGTGTTACCAACCAGTAATGATTGTCGGCCAAGATGTTCTTAACGCGAGGGTCACGAGACAGGCAGCTTACCATAAAGTCATCCATGTGCGCCAGACTCTTAACAGCCATCACTTCAGTATCCAGACCAAAACGATGACTGAACATGCTGTCCTCCTCCTTCTCCTCCTCCTCCTCATCTACCCTGTCCTCTGGCCAGCCACGCTGAACTGAGCATATGACTGGTATGCATGTCATATCCTCAATTTGGCCGGAGAGTTGCTCCATGTCTTCATCTTCCTCCTCGTCATAGTCCTCCACTGCACGTTGTGATGAGACGAGGCTGGGCTATGTGTTATCACCCACACCCACTACTGTTTCTTGCTCCAACTCATCGTGTTCCGCCTGCAATGCATCATGTTTGGTTTTGAGCAGAGACCGTTTTAGAAGGCAGAGAAGCGGTATGGTGACGCTAATAATGGCGTCATCGCCGCTCACCATCTTGGTGGAGTCCTCAAAGTTTTGGAGGATGGTACATAGGCCGGACATCCATCTCCACTCCTCAGGTGTTATGTGTGGAGTTTGACCCATTTCCCGACGGCTTAGGTGATGCAGGTACTCAACAACTGCCCTCTTCTGCTCACATATCCTGATCAACATGTGCAGAGTTGAATTCCAACGCGTGGGGACATCACACACCAGTCTGTGAGCCGGAAGATGCAATCGACGCTGAAAGCCGGCAAGGCCGGCTGAAGCAGTAGGTGACTTTCGAAAATGTGCAGACAGGCGGCGAACTTTTACCAGCAGATCAGACAGCTCTGGGTATGACTTTAGAAACCGCTGAACCACGAGGTTGAGCACATGGGCCATGCATGGAACATGTGTCAGCTGGCCTCGCCTCAAAGCCGCCACTAGGTTCCGGCCATTGTCACACACAACCTTTCCTGGCTTTAGGTTCAGAAGTGTGAGCCAGTGATCTGCATGCTGTTTTAGAGCTGTCCACACCTCTTCTGCATTGTGGGATTTGTCACTTATGCAGATTAGCTGCAGCACAGCCTGTTGCCGCTTCGCCGAGGCAGTGCTGCAGTGCTTCCAGCTTGGGACTGGTGTGGAGGGTAAAGTGGATGAGGATGCGCAGGAGGAGGAGGAGGCTGAAGAGCATGACATTCCGGAGCTGTAGAGTGTGGGTGAAACCCTGACTGAGGTAGGGCCTGCAAACCTTGGTGTGGGAAGGACTTGTTCCGTTCCTCGCTCAAACTGGGTCCCAGTTGGGCTGGGCTGGGTAGGGCGTTGTGGGGGGTTTGTCTATCTCCGTTTGAGGTGAGTTTGTTTAAGTTAGCCTTTTCTTTGGCGTTTTTTGGAGCCCTGCGGGTTGGGGAGTTGGTATCGCCCAGTAAGGCGTTCCCCGGGGGCTTGGATTGGGGTGACATTGTCAGTGGAAAACGGAGTTGAATTTTGGATTAGGAAATCGAAAACTGATCAGAGAGGTGTGGGTAGACTAGTCCGTTTGGGGATGGTTGTGGCATCTGATATGTGCCCGTTCAAGTGTCTCGGGAATTTTCAACAGATCCGTCCGAAGGTGGATGGCCCCTTATTATGTCACGAGGATGGGTCCTTTTTATCGAGATACCAATTTGTGAGTGTTTTTAGGGCATGTTTGAAGTCGTTGGGGTTAGATCCGAAGTCTTTCGGATTGGGGCAGCGACGGAGGCCTCTATATGCGGCCTACCGGAGGAGACAGTTAAGCAGATTGGTAGGTGGAAGTCGCAGCGCTTTAAGTCGTATGTACGTCCCCAGGTGGTTGTTGGCAATTGAGGTGAAAAGGGGGGGGGTATTAGGGTAGCAATGGGGGGGGGGAGAGTGTGTGTTTTTTGTCAATTTGGTTTGGTGAGGCAATAAAATGGTGTCGTCTGTACATTTTGTATTGCAGAAGCACCCCCCCTTCCTTCCCTGGTCTGGATCCTTGGCCACTCTTATGTGTATTGGGGAGCCCGACGAGCGGACGCGAGATGGAACGGGAGACAGCTAGGTTTTGAGAAGGACCTGGCTCTCGTGCGATGGCTCGGTGTTCGGGGGTTAGGGTGGAACAGGGTGTTGCAGGAGGTGCATAGATACGCCCGGTTGGACAGACCTCCTGACATCTTAGTGTTGCATGCCGGGGGGAATGATTTGGGTGGGCGTCCTTTTCGAATCTTGATAAAGGACATCAAACATGATTTGTTACGGTTATGGGTGTCATTTCCAGGTCTAACGATAGTCTGGTCGGAGATAGTAGCGAGAAAGAGTTGGCAGAAAGCGCGGTCAGTTGACAGGTTGAACAAGGCGCGGGCGAAGGTTAATAGGGCGATCTCGAAGTTTGTTAGTCGGAACGGGGGTATAGCAATACGGCATGTTGAGTTGGAAAGGACGGAAGAGGAATTTTGGTTGGCTGACGGGGTACACCTTAATGCGGTGGGAACTGACTTATGGGCTCTTGGCTTGCAGGGAGGTATTGAGAGGGCCCTTTGGTTGCGGGGGGTCTCAGGCACTTGAAGGGTTTCAAGGTGCCTTCGTTGTGGTGTTGTTTATTGGTGGGTCCTTGAAGTTGGTTTAAAATTGGTTCGGGGATTCATCCGGGTATGGATCCCCTCATTGGCAGAATTGATGGTCCCCTGGTGATTTTGGGGGGGAACCCCAACGGGGTATGTCGGGGCCCCTGGGGGTGTGGTTGGGGTTGACGGAGGATTAACCCTTACCATTTGGTGCTCCTGAGCCAGTGTGGGTAACGGCTGGGAGCAAGTTGAGGTTTTTTATTGCTCGGTTATGGGAATCACCAGGGTTTTGGTAGCTTCAAGGACCTTACCACATTGCAAATTTTATTGGTTATGTATTCTTGTTAATAAAATGGCTGCTATGGCCAAAATTATCCAAAGATAAATTTGTGTCTGTGTAATTACTTTTAAATAAGAAATGGGAATGGAGGTGTGGGGTATGAAAGGAAGACCGGAGTCTACAATTCCAGGGTCAAGCATGTTTATTTGCGTAAGCTTCGTTCCAGGGTAGAAAGGGTAAGAGTGCCTTTCAGAATTCGAAGTGGTCGGACTGTACGGACCACCAAGAACTGCAGGAGAGCTTGAACATCTTCCCATGGATTTGCGACATCCTCCCTCATCAGTTACGTAGGTAAGCAGGTTCTCAGCATTGCAGCCCAATTTTTGTCTTAAGTTAGTTAAGCGGGGTTAACTAACCTGTCAGTTCAGCCTCAGGTCTAAAGCAGAGGCCTGGACTCCACTCCTTACTCCTCACTCCACAACTCTCCTTAAAAACAACTGACTCCTTTTTCCTGCCCCGGGGTCTCCAGACCCCTAGGTGGGCGTTTCCTTCCGTCTGGTCCTGCCCACTGGTGTGCCTGTCTTTCCCTGGGGGAGGTGACTAGGATTTTCTGGTTGGCTTTGTGTGACTTAGGTGAGGGAAGTTGTTATGCGGGGGCCTATGTGTGTCTACCTGCAGTGTCAGGGCGTCACATATGTATGTGTGTATGTCTGCTAAAGGAATCCGCACCGTCATATTTACAAACACAAAATTTTGCAGACACCTCATGTGACTCAGGGAACGTCGTAGACTATGTTTTAACAGGAATATTTAACCCCGCGCTTTACAGTTACTCTCCAAAAAACCTGCCTCCATTAAACTGAATGGAGGTGGGAGCTGCAAGTTATTAATAGCAGCTGTGATTGGTTGCTATAAGAACAAAGGACATTCATAGTATAAGAAGCTTATGTGTGAGATAATATGATGTCAGTGGGGAGACAGATAGAGAGAGACAGACACAGACTGAGAGACAAACAGACAGAGACAGATAGGCATAGACAGACAGGGAAAGAGACAGAGACAAACAGACAGAGGCAGACAGGGAAAGAGACAGACAGAGATAGACAGGGAAAAAAGGCAGACAGACAGAGACAGAGAAAGAGACAGAGGCAGATAGGGAAACAGACAGAGACAAACATACAGAGACAGGCAGGAGAAAAGGCAGACCGACAGGGAAAGAGACAGACAGGGGAAGAGACAGACAGAGAGAGACAGACAGATAGAGACAGACAAAGAAATACAGAGATAGACAGGGAAAGAGACAAACGGGGAATGAGTCAGACAGAGAGAGACAAAGAGAGACAGGCAGAGAGAGACAGGGAAAGAGACAGACAGGGGAAGAGAAAGACAGAGACAGACAAAGAAATACAGAGACAGACAGGGGAAGAGACAGACAGGGGAAGAGACAGACAGGGGAAGAGACAGACAGACAGGGAAAGAGACAGACCTGGAAAAGAGACAGACCTGGAAAAGAGACAGGCCTGGAAAAGAGACAGACAGACATAGAAACAGACAGCCACAAAGAGAGAGAGAGACAGACAGACACAGAGAGACAGACAGAGATAGAGAGACAGACAGACATGGATAGAGATAGAGACACACAGAGACAGACAGATGACAGAGACTGGGAGAGAGACAGACAGAAGCATAAATCCCTAACTAAAACTTAACATTTAATGATAGTTTTAAAAGGTAAAAAAACACAAATCATGTAAATAGAATGACTCTCTTCTGTGCATAGAGTCAACATTTTGTGTTTGTAAATATGACGGTGCGGATTCCTTTAGCAGACATACACACATACATATGTGACGCCCTGACACTGCAGGTAGTCACACATAGGCCCCCCCATAACAACTTCCCTCACCTAAGTCACACAAAGCCAACCAGAAAACCCTAGTCACCTCCCCCAGGGAAAGACAGGCACACCAGTGGGCAGGACCAGACGGAAGGAAACGCCCACCTAGGGGTCTGGAGACCCCGGGGCAGGAAAAAGGAGTCAGTTGTTTTTAAGGAGAGTTGTGGAGTGAGGAGTAAGGAGTGGAGTCCAGGCCTCTGCTTTAGACCTGAGGCTGAACTGACAGGTTAGTTAACCCCGCTTAACTAACTTAAGATAACAAATGGGCTGCAATGCTGAGAACCTGCTTACCTACGTAACTGATGAGGGAGGATGTCGCAAATCCATGGGAAGATGTTCAAGCTCTCCTGCAGTTCTTGGTGGCCCGTACAGTCCGACCACTTCGAATTCTGAAAGGCACTCTTACCCTTTCTACCCTGGAACGAAGCTTAGGCAAATAAACATGCTTGACCCTGGAATTGTTGACTCCGGTCTTCCTTTCATACCCCACACCTCCATTCCCATTTCTTATTTAAAAGTAATTACACAGACACAAATTTATCTTTGGATAATTTTGGCCATAGCAGCCATTTTATTAACAAGAATACATAACCAATAAAATTTGCAATGTGGTAAGGTCCTTGAAGCTACCAAAACCCTGGTGATTCCCATAACCGAGCAATAAAAAACCTCAACTTGCTCCCAGCCGTTACCCACACTGGCTCAGGAGCACCAAATGGTAAGGGTTAATCCTCCGTCAACCCCAACCACACCCCCAGGGGCCCCGACATACCCCGTCGGGGTTCACCCCCAAAATCACCAGGGGACCATCAATTCTGCCAATGAGGGGATCCATACCCGGATTAATCCCCGAACCAATTTTAAACCAACTTCAAGGACCCACCAATAAACAACACCACAACGAAGGCACCTTGAAACCCTTCAAGTGCCTGAGACCCCCCGCAACCAAAGGGCCCTCTCAATACCTCCCTGCAAGCCAAGAGCCCATAAGTCAGTTCCCACCGCATTAAGGTGTACCCCGTCAGCCAACCAAAATTCCTCTTCCGTCCTTTCCAACTCAACATGCCGTATTGCTATACCCCCGTTCCGACTAACAAACTTCGAGATCGCCCTATTAACCTTTGCCCGCGCCTTGTTCAACCTGTCAACTGACCGCGCTTTCTGCCAACTCTTTCTCGCTACTATCTCCGACCAGACTATCGTTAGACCTGGAAACGACACCCATAACCGTAACAAATCATGTTTGATGTCCTTTATCAAGATTCGAAAAGGACGCCCACCCAAATCATTCCCCCCGGCATGCAACACTAACATGTCAGGAGGTCTGTCCAACCGGGCGTATCTATGCACCTCCTGCAACACCCTGTTCCACCCTAACCCCCGAACACCGAGCCATCGCACGAGAGCCAGGTCCTTCTCAAAACCTAGCTGTCTCCCGTTCCATCTCGCGTCCGCTCGTCGGGCTCCCCAATACACATAAGAGTGGCCAAGGATCCAGACCAGGGAAGGAAGAGGGGGTGCTTCTGCAATACAAAATGTACAGACGACACCATTTTATTGCCTCACCAAACCAAATTGACAAAAAACACACACTCTCACCCCCCCCATTGCTACCCTAATACCCCCCCTTTTCCCCTCAATTGCCAACAACCACCTGGGGACGTACATACGACTTAAAGCGCTGCGACTTCCACCTACCAATCTGCTTAACTGTCTCCTCCGGTAGGCCGCATATAGAGGCCTCCGTCGCTGCCCCAATCCGAAAGACTTCGGATCTAACCCCAACGACTTCAAACATGCCCTAAAAACACTCACAAATTGGTATCTCGATAAAAAGGACCCATCCTCGTGACATAATAAGGGGCCATCCACCTTCGGACGGATCTGTTGAAAATTCCCGAGACACTTGAACGGGCACATATCAGATGCCACAACCATCCCCAAACGGACTAGTCTACCCACACCTCTCTGATCAGTTTTCGATTTCCTAATCCAAAATTCAACTCCGTTTTCCACTGACATAATGTCACCCCAATCCAAGCCCCCGGGGAACGCCTTACTGGGCGATACCAACTCCCCAACCCGCAGGGCTCCAAAAAACGCCAAAGAAAGGCTAACTTAAACAAACTCACCTCAAACGGAGATAGACAAACCCCCCACAACGCCCTACCCAGCCGGGTAGGGACCCAGCCCAGCCCAGCTGGGACCCAGTTTGAGCGAGGAACGGAACAAGTCCTTCCCACACCAAGGTTTGCAGGCCCTACCTCAGTCAGGGTTTCACCCACACTCTACAGCTCCGGAATGTCATGCTCTTCAGCCTCCTCCTCCTCCTGCGCATCTTCATCCACTTTACCCTCCACACCAGTCCCAAGCTGGAAGCACTGCAGCACTGCCTCGGCGAAGCGGCAACAGACTGTGCTGCAGCTAATCTGCATAGGTGACAAACCCCACAATGCAGAAGAGGTGTGGACAGCTCTAAAACAGCATGCAGATCACTGGCTCACACCTCTGAACCTAAAGCCAGGAAAGGTTGTGTGTGACAATGGCCGGAACCTGGTGGCGGCTTTGAGGCGAGGCCAGCTGACACATGTTCCATGCATGGCCCATGTGCTCAACCTCGTGGTTCAGCGGTTTCTAAAGTCATACCCAGAGCTGTCTGATCTGCTGGTAAAAGTTCGCTGCCTGTCTGCACATTTTCGAAAGTCACCTACTGCTTCAGCCGGCCTTGCCGGCTTTCAGCGTCGTTTGCATCTTCCGGCTCACAGACTGGTGTGTGATGTCCCCACGCGTTGGAATTCAACTCTGCACATGTTGATCAGGATATGTGAGCAGAAGAGGGCAGTTGTTGAGTACCTGCATCACCTAAGCCGTCGGGAAATGGGTCAAACTCCACACATAACACCTGAGGAGTGGAGATGGATGTCCGACCTATGTACCATCCTCCAAAACTTTGAGGACTCCACCAAGATGGTGAGCGGCGATGACGCCATTATTAGCGTCACCATACCGCTTCTCTGCCTTCTAAAACGGTCTCTGCTCAAAACCAAACATGATGCATTGCAGGCGGAACACGATGAGTTGGAGCAAGAAACAGTAGTGGGTGTGGGTGATAACACACAGTCCAGCCTCGTCTCACCACAACGTGCAGTGGAGGACTATGACGAGGAGGAGGATGAAGACATGGAGCAACTCTCCGGCCAAATTGAGGATATGACATGCATACCAATCATATGCTCAGTTCAGCGTGGCTGGCCAGAGGACAGGGTAGATGATGAGGAGGAGGAGGAGGAGGAGGAGGAGAAGGAGGAGGACAGCATGTTCAGTCATCGTGTTGGTCTGGATACTGAAGTGATGGCTGTTAAGAGTCTGGCGCACATGGATGACTTTATGGTAAGCTGCCTGTCTCGTGACCCTCGCGTTAAGAACATCTTGGCCGACAAACATTACTGGTTGGTAACACTGTTAGACCCACGCTACAAGGAGAACTTTATGTCTCTTATTCCCGAGGCGGAGAGGTCAGCCAAAATGCAGCAGTTCCGGAAGGCCATAGTCACGGAAGTAGGCAAAGCATTCCCTTCACAAAACGCTAGCGTCATAATTGTAACACTATTAGTTAAAAGAAAGGGATAAAATGTAAAAAAAAACAAAATAAGGCATGACTTTTTTTTAACATCAAATTTTTTTTTTTAGATTTAACCAAAGAATGTGCACATTTGTTATAATAAACAAGTGAAAAATGTTGAAAATCAGTCATCCAAAGGTGTGTGAAAAAAATATATATATATGGTACCAATAAAAATGTCACTTTGTCCTGCAAAGAATGCAGCCCCCCAAATTATTTTTTTCCTCTGTGCGGCCCATACACCCAGCCGAGTTTGAGACCCCCTGCCTTACACTATATAGATATCATGTTCATTCCCCATCTATCTTGCTCAGGAGAGCATCTCCCTCCCCCGGCACCAAGAGCAGCACATATTGAATTGTTACATTGACTAGTAACACTGCACACAGAAATGCACCTTAATATTCCACTGTTAACCCTTTCCTCCCAGCAGTAACACACAACTCCTCACCTTGATATCATGGTGATTTATGGTCAGAATGACTTCAATGCGATCAGTGATTTCTATTCTAGCTCTGCTCACATAGATTTTATATCCACACTCAACTATAGGCCGTTCTTCATATTTTGGGGGCTTTTAGTCAGATATACTAGTTTGTGCCTGTATAGTATTGGTGTAGATGGGAGTGTAGGGCATGGGTTACATGGCACTGTGGTGGGATACTGATGGGAGGTATTGGTGCTGTGTTTGATGCTTCTACTGGGTATTTTCCTACAAATACTGGAACAGCTCACTGCTTAGAATGATCCTTCCCAGCTCTATAATATATTATATATACCCCACAATGCAGGCTCACACACACATTTGTCTCAAGTGTGTTGTAGGGACACAGATACAGTCTTGGTCATGTGACTAAAGGCTACTTTACACACTGCGATATCGGTCCCAATATCGCTAGTGTGGGTACCCGCCCCATCTGTTGCGCGACACGGGCAAATCGCTGCCCATGCCGCACAACACCGACCAGACCCGTCACACATACTTACCTGACCGGCGACGTCGCTGTGACCGGCGAACCGCCTCCTTTCTAAGGGGGCGGTCCGTGCGGCGTCACAGCGACGTCACTGAGCGACCGCCCAATAGCAGCGGAGGGGCGGAGATGAGTGGCCGGAACATCCCGCCCACCTCCTTCCTTCCTCATAGCGGCTGGGAGGCAGGTAAGGAGAGGTTCCTCGTTTCTGCGGTGTCACACGGAGTGATGTGTGCTGCCGCAGGAGCGACGAACTACATCGTTACTGCTGCAGTAACGATAATCGAGAATGGAGACCCATGTCACCGATGAGCGATTTTGCACGTTTTTGCAACGATGCAAAATCGCTCATCGGTGTCACACGCAGCAACATCGCTAATGTGGCCGGATGTGCGTCACAAATTCCGTGACCCCAACGACTCCGCATTAGCGATGTCGCAGCGTGTAAAGCCCCCTTTAGTGGGAGTGGTGTACAGGGTCTTAGCAGTAAAGAGTATTCCATATTTCTGCCAGATACCCACAGAGATATTGAAATCTGAAAAAAGAGACTTCTGCTCATTGAAGGTAAGAACTGCTCACATAGCATTCAACTCCACAGCAAACGAGTGCTCTAGCACTGGCATCTCAGCAGGGATATTCCCCTACTACACATGTGTGTCTGGGTCGCTGTGACAGTTTACAGGACATAACTCAAGGCACCTAGATAGAAGGCAGAGGTACTGGGATTGGTTGGTTTTTGGTGACGGAGGTGCAGGGGCTGGCGCCCATGTGCAGTGCTGGCTAAGGTATATTGATGATATTTTGATTTTTTGGCAGGGCACTGTGGAGCAGCTCGAGACATTTATGGAGGAACTTAATAACAACACCTTTAACATCAGATTGACGCATAAGCATAGCAGCAGTTGCGTTGACTTCCTGGATATTAAAATTTCATTCGGTTCTGAGCGAATTGTTCAGACCGACGTCCATAGGAAGGAAACATCAGTCAACGCACTGCTGCATGCTTCTTCTGCTCATACCCCCTCCACCATCCGGGCCGTACCGACTGGCCAGTTCCTCAGGATGAAGCAAATTTGTTCGTCAGACACTGCTTTTGAACAACAGTCTGCCGACCTCCAGCGCCATAGGGGTGGCAAAGGCGGTCTTCCCCCGGTCTGCCTCAGCAACGGACACTAGCCAATAGTGACTAGTGAGATCAAGGGTAGAAAAATAATTTGCAGTTCTCAATGCAGCTAGCGATTCCTCAATACGGGGGAGTGGTGCTGTCCTTCTTCTTTAACAGGACCAACGGAGCTGCCCAAAGGCTACAACTGTCACGGATAACCCCAGCCGCCTTCATGTTGCTCAACATGTCCTTGGTACACTGGTAATGTGAAGGTGGTATTGGCTTATAGCTCTCTTTGATGGGTGGGTGTGCACCTGTGGGGATGTAGTGTTGGACCCCTTTTATTCCCCCAAAATCTAGCGGATGTTTGCTGAAGACTTGCTCGCTCGTATTCTTGCACTACCCTGTGGACCCGCTTCTTGTGATGTGAAGGTGTGGAGTCAGTGCCTACGTGTAATTCCTTACACCACTCCTCTGGCTGACTTGGTGAGCAGTCACTGACTGGGTGGGGTGCAGTAATAGTGGATGCTGCTACTTGGATAGCATGTGTATCTACTGTGAACAGCTTATCAATGGTGGCAAGTCGGGGCAGCTTAACCTCCTGCTCTCCGCAGTTTAACACTCTCACGGGCACTCTTCCCTTCCGCACTAATGAATAAAACTATGATGTAAATATCATATAGATACCCCACAATTGTAAATAAAGGTAGGTTATGGGAAAAGGGGGAACAGGGAAAGAGGAAAATAGTGTAATAAAGTATACCTTCTGGGGGTGAGAGGAAATGGCAGCACAGCCAGTGGAGGTGAAGCAAAAGGAAGCCTGCAACTAAAGAGTTGAGAGCGTTATCACATGGTGACTGAGCCTGATTGTAAAGGGAGCATAGAGTGGAGCATACTCTGGGCACGTTAGAACCCAAGTTCTTAAACCATGAATATGGACCCCTTTTATTCTCCCAAAGTCTAGCGGATGTTTGCTGAAGACTTGCTCGTATTCTTGCACTACCCTGTGGACCCGCTTCTTGTGATGTGAAGGTGTGGAGTCAGTGCCTACGTGTAATTCCTTACACCACTCCTCTGGTTGACTTGGTGAGCTGTCACTGAATGGGTGTGGTGAAGTAACGGTGGATGCTGTGGCTTGGATATCATATTAAATATAGGGACCCCCATACAGTAGTATGAGAAATTTTTTTGTATTCAATGATCGGTATTACCTTCAGGGGCGCGGCACGTGGACGTGCGTTCCATTAGCCTCACTGCATTCCACTCCCATACAGGAAGTGGGCGCAGCTATTACTACGGTCGCACATAAAAGAACCCACAGCCACCACTGCACACAGCTGACTCCACCACTGGAAACCCACTTCTACACCAACGCAGGTAAGACAGGATCGGCACCTCTATGCTCCCGTTACAATCAGGCTCAGTCACCATGTGATAATGCTCTCAACAATTTAGTTGCAGGCTTCCCCTTGCTTCACCTCCACTGGCTGTGCTGCCATTTCCTCTCCCCCCTGGAAGGTATACTTTATAACACTATTTTCCTGTTTCCCTCTTCTCCCTTTTCCCATAACCTACCTTTATCTGCATTTGTGGGGTATCTATATACTATTTATATCACAGTTTTATTCATTAATACGGAAGGGAAGAGTGCGCGTGAGAGTGTTGAACTGCGGAGAGCAAGAGGTTAAGCTGCCCCGATTTGCCACCATTGATAAGCTGTTCACAGTAGATACACATGCTATCCAAGCAGCAGCAGCATCCACCATTACTGCACCCCACCCAGTCAGTGACAGCTCACCAAGTCAGCCAGAGGAGTGGTGTCAGGAATTACACGTAGGCACTGACTACACACCTTCACATCACAAGAAGGGGGTGCAAGTGTGACGCCCTGGACTAGCCAGTTAGTCACAGACATAACACACACACACACCCCCTTTCCCGGATAGTTACACTAGTCAGACACAAAACCGTTGTTGCCTCCCTCCAGGGGCTGATGTCCACACCAGGTGGGGCGGAGCCAGGCGGTTGGCCCCACCCACCAAGGAGTTCACAGGCCTGGAGGTGGGAAAACCAGTTAGTTAGTTGAAGTTCAGTTAAGAGTTGAACCGTGGAGGTAGTGAGTTCAGGGAAGAGCCCAGTTTTGGGTAGGAGTGCAAAACTGCTAGTGTCTGGGTCAGATCCCAGGCACTATGGGGAGATAAGGTATGCACACCAGTGACTATGTAAGGGGAATACATGAAATAGCAGAAACTGCTGTGTGAATACTGACTTGAAAAATTCAATAGCTATATGCAAGAGTGAATATGTGAAAAATGGAATCTGCATTACTGCCATGAACATATGAATCAAGAGAAATTTAGCTACTGAATTGATCAATGCAATAGAGCCCCAACACTACGCCAAAGTATTTCTCTACGTTGGGGTCCCTAGCTTGTGTGTGTCCTCTCATGCAGTTAAAAAACCTACCGTGTATGGGAAGCTGAGACCCAGGCTATTTATGCGTATGATATGGATTGGCAATAGGTGTGGTTGGGGAGGGTTCACAAACGAAAAAATACTAACAAATAGGAATAACGTTTGGAACACCATTCTAAGTCCGAACTGGGTGCAAAAACCTAAAAAAACATCACTATGGGGAGATAAGGTATGCACACCAGTGACTATGTAAGGGGAATACATGAAATAGCAGAAACTGCTGTGTGAATACTGACTTGAAAAATCCAATAGCATTAATTCACATAATCCTAGTGACTGCGCACACAACATGGCCAAACGAAAACAAAAGACAGTACCTGGCCATTCAATCCAATGGAAACTCATAGGCAACACAGTCCATTAGGCCAGGCAATTACATGCAGCCAAACAAAGTTCATGGGCCTTGCCTCAGAGTCGAACCCACAACCTCTTGGAGAACAAGCAAAGAGCCTACCACTAAACCAACTCAGTGAAGTTGGAAACCGACTCTACATTAATTAACATAATCCTAGTGACTGCGCACACAACATGGCCAAACAAAAGCAAAAGACAGTACCTGGCCTATCAATCCAATGGAAACTCATAGGTAACACAGTACATTGGACTAGGCAATTACATGCAGCCATACAAAGCCCATGGGTCTTGCCCCAGAGTCGAACCCACAAACTCTCGTAGCCAGGGCAAAGAGCCTACCACTACACCAACACAGAGAAGTAGGTGAATGACTCTACATTAATTCACATAATCCTAGTGACTACGCACACAACATGGCCAAACAAATGCAAAAGACATTATCTGGCCTATCAATCCAATGGAAACTCATAGGCAACACAGTCCATTAGACTAGGCACTTACATGCAGCCATGTAAAGTTCATGGGCCTTGCCTCAGAGTCGAACCCACAACCTCTTGGAGAACAAGCAAAGAGCCTACCACTAAACCAACTCAGAGAAGTTGGAAACCGACTCTACATTAATTAACATAATCCTAGTGACTGCGCACACAACATGGCCAAACAAAAGCAAAAGACAGTACGTGGCCTATCAATCCAACGGAAACTCATAGGTAACACAGTACATTGGACTAGGCAATTACATGCAGCCATACAAAGCCCATGGGCCTTGCCCCAGAGTCAAACCCACAACCTCTCATAGCCAAGGCAAAGAGCCTACCAATACACCAACACAGAGAAGTGGAAAACCATTTCTACATTAATTCACATAATCCTAGTGACTGCGCACACAACATGGCCAAACAAAAGCAAAAGACAGTACCTGGCCTATCAATCCAATGGAAACTCATAGGCAACACAGTCCATTGGACTAGACAATTACATGGAGACATACAAAGTCCATGGGCCTTGCCTCAGAGTCAAACCCACAACTTCTCGCAGCCAAGCAAAGAGCCTACCACTACACTAACACAGAGAAGCGGGAAACTGATTCTACATTAATTCACATAATCCTACCGACTGCGCACACAACATGGCCAAACAAAAGACAATACCTGGCCTATTCATTCAATGAAAACTCATAGGCAACACAGTCCATTGGACTAGGCAATTACATTCAACCATACAAAGTCCATGGGCTTTGCCTCAAAGTCAAACCCACAACTTCTTGTAACCCAAGGAAAGAGCCTACCACTACACCAACACAGAGAAGAGAATGACTCTACATTAATTCACATAATCCTAGTGACTGCGCACACAACATGACCAAACGAAAACAAAAGACAGTCCCTGGCCTATCAATCCAATGGAAACTCATAGACAACATAGTCCATTGGACTACGCAATTACATGCAGCCATACAAAGTCCATGGGCCTTGCCTCAGAGTCATACCCACAATCTCTGGCAGAACAAGCAAAGAGCCTACAACTTCACCAACACAAAGAAGTAGGAAGCTGCGTCTACATTAATTCACATAATCCTAGTGACTGCGCACACAACATGGCCAAACAAAAGCAAAAGACAGTACCTGGCCTATCAATCCAATGGGAACTCATAGGCAACACAGTTAATTGAACTAGGCAATTACATGCAGCCATACAAACTCCATGGGCCTTGCCTCAGAGTCAAACCCACAACCTCCTGCAGCTAAGCAAAGAGCCTTCCACTACAGCAACACAGAGAACTGGGAAACTGATTCTACATTAATTCACATAATCCTACCGACTGCGCACACAACATAACCAAACAAAAGATAATACCTGGCCAATCAATCCAATGGAAACTCATAGGCAACACAGTCCATTGGACTAGGCAATTACACGCAGCCATATAAAGTCCATGGGCTTTGCCTCAGAGTCAAACCCACAATTTCTCGCAGCCCAAGCAAAGAGCCTACCACTACACCAAGACAGAGAAGTTGGAAACTGAGTTTACATTAGTTCACATAATCCTAGTGACTGCGCACACAACATGGCCAAACAAAAGCAAAAGACAGTACCTGGCCTATCAATCCAATGGGAACTCATAGGCAAAACAGTTAATTGAAATAGGCAATTACATGCAGCCATACAAACTCCAGGGGCCTTGCCTCAGAGTCGAACCCACAACCTCTTGCAGCTTAAGCAAAGAGACTACCACTACACCAACACAGAGAAGTAGGTGAATGACTCTACATTAATTCACATAATCCTAGTGACTGCGCACACAACATGGCCAAACAAAAGCAAAAGACAGTACCTGGCCTATCAATCCAATGGGAACTCATAGGCAACACAGTTAATTGAACTAGGCAATTACATGCAGCCATACAAACTCCATGGGCCTTGCCTCAGAGTCAAACCCACAACCTCCTGCAGCTAAGCAAAGAGCCTTCCACTACAGCAACACAGAGAACTGGGAAACTGATTCTACATTAATTCACATAATCCTACCGACTGCGCACACAACATAACCAAACAAAAGATAATACCTGGCCAATCAATCCAATGGAAACTCATAGGCAACACAGTCCATTGGACTAGGCAATTACACGCAGCCATATAAAGTCCATGGGCTTTGCCTCAGAGTCAAACCCACAATTTCTCGCAGCCCAAGCAAAGAGCCTACCACTACACCAAGACAGAGAAGTTGGAAACTGAGTTTACATTAGTTCACATAATCCTAGTGACTGCGCACACAACATGGCCAAACAAAAGCAAAAGACAGTACCTGGCCTATCAATCCAATGGGAACTCATAGGCAAAACAGTTAATTGAAATAGGCAATTACATGCAGCCATACAAACTCCAGGGGCCTTGCCTCAGAGTCGAACCCACAACCTCTTGCAGCTTAAGCAAAGAGACTACCACTACACCAACACAGAGAAGTAGGTGAATGACTCTACATTAATTCACATAATCCTAGTGACTGCGCACACAACATGGCCAAACAAAAGAAAAACACAGTACCTGGCCTATCAATCCAATAGAAACTCATAGGCAAAGCAATCAATTGGACTAGGCAATTACATGCAGCCATACAAAGTCCATGGGCCTTGCCTCAAAGTCGAACTCACAACCTCTCGCAGCTCAAGCAAAGAGCCTACCACTACACCAACACAGAGAAATGTAAACCTGACTCTACATTATTTCACATAATCCTAGTGACTGCGCACACAACATGGCCAAACGAAAACAAAAGACAGTAACTGGCCTATCAATCCAATAGAAACTCATAGGCAACACAGTCCATTGGACTAAGCAATTACATGCAGCCATTCAAAGTCCATGAGCCTTGCATTAGAGTCGAACCCTCAACATCTCGCAGCCCAAGCAAAGAGCCTACCACTACACCAACACAGAGAAGTGGGAAACTGCCTCTACATTAATTCCCATAACCCTAGTGACTGCGCACACAACATGGTCAAACAAAAGCAAAAGGCAGTACCTGGCCTATCAATCCAATGGAAACTCATAGGCAACATAGTCCATTGGACTAGGCAATTACATGCAGCCATACAAAGTCCATGGGCCTTGCCTCAGAGTCAAACCCACAACCTCTGGCAGAACAAGCAAAGAGCCTACAACTACAAAAACACAAAGAAGTAGGAAGCTGTGTCTACATTAATTCACATAATCCTAGTGACTGCGCACACAACATGGCCAAACAAAAGCAGAAGACATTACCTAGCCTATCAAGCCAATAGAAACTCATAGGCAACACAGTCAATTGAACTAGGCGATTACATGCAGCCATACAAACTCCATGGGCCTTGCCTCAGAGTCGAACCCACAACATCTCGCAGCCCAAGCAAAGAGCCTACCACTACACCAACACAGAGAAGTTGGAATCTGAGTTTACATTAGTTCACATAATCCTAGTGACTGCGCACACAACATGGCCAAACAAAAGCAAAAGACAGTACCTGGCCTATCAATCCGATGGGAACTCATAGGCAACACAGTCAATTGAACTAGGCGATTACATGCAGCCATACAAACTCCATGGGCCTTGCCTCAGAGTCGAACCCACAACCTCTCGCAGCTTAAGCAAAGAGACTACCACTACACCAACACAGAGAATTAGGTGAATGACTCTACATTAATTCACATAATCCTAGTGACTGCGCACACAACATGGCCAAACAAAAGCAAAAGACAGTACCTGGTCTATTAATCCAATGGAAACTCATAGGCAACGCAATCCTTTGGACTAGGCAATAACATGCAGCCATACAAAGTCCATGGGCCTTGCCTCAGAGTCAAAACCACTACCTCTCAAAGCCCAAGCAAAGAGCCTACCACTACACCAACACAGAGAAGTAGGAGAATGATTCTACATTAATTCACATAATCCTAGTGACTGCGCACACAACATGGCCAAACAAAAGCAAAAGACAGTACCTGGCCTATCATTCCAATTGAAACTCATAGGTAACATAGTCCATTGGACTAGGCAATAACATGCAGCCATACAAAGTCCATGGGCCTTGCCTCAGAGTCGAACTCACAACCTCTCGCAGCCCAAGAAAAAAGCCTACCACTACAGCAACACAGAGAAGTGTGAACCTGACTCTACATTAATTCACATAATCCTAGTGACTGCGCACACAACATGGCCAAACAAAAGCAAAAGACAGTACATGGCCCATCAATCCAATGGAAACTCATAGGCAACACAGTCCATTGGACTAGACAATTACCTGGAGACATACAAAGTCCATGGGCCTTGCCTCAGAGTCAAACCCACAACCTCTCGCAGCCAAGCAAAGAGCCTACCACTACACCAACACAGAGAAGTGGGAAACTGATTCTACATTAATTCACATAATCCTACCGACTGCGCACACAACATGGCCAAACAAAAGAAAATACCTGGCCTATAAATCCAATAGAAACTCATAGGCAAAGCAATCAATTGGACTAGGCAATTACATGCAGCCATACAAAGTCCATGGGCCTTGCCTCAGAGTCGAACCCACAACCTCTTGTAGCCCAAGCAAAGAGCTTACAACTACACCAACACAAAAAAGTAGGAAGCTGCGTCTACATTAATTTACATATTCCTAGCGACTGCGCACACAACATGGCCAAACAAAAGCAAAAGACATTACCTGGCCTATCAAGCCAATGGAAACTCATAGGCAACACAGTCCATTGGACTAAACAATTACATGCAGCCATACAAAGTCCATGGGCTTTGCCTCAGAGTCAAACCCACAATTTCTCGCAGCCCAAGCAAAGAGCCTACCACTACACCAACACAGACAAGTTGGAAACTGAGTTTACATTAGTTCACATAATCCTAGTGACTGTGCACACAACATGGCGAAACAAATGCAAAAGACATTATCTGGCCTATCAATCCAATGGAAACTCATAGGCAACACAGTCCATTAGACTAGGCAAATACATGCAGCCATACAAAGTTCATGGGCCTTGCCTCAGAGTCGAACCCACAACCTCTTGGAGAACAAGCAAAGAGCCTACCACTAAACCAACACAGAGAAGTTGGAAACTGATTCTACATTAATTCACATAATCCTACCGACTGCGCACACAACATGGCTAAACAAAAGCAAAAGACAGTACCTGGCTTATCAATCCAATGGAAACTCATAGGCAACACAGTCCATTGGACTAGGCAATAACATGCAGCCATAAAAAGTCCATGGGCCTTGCCTCAGAGTCAAACCCACAACCTCTCGCAGCTCAAGCAAAGAGCCTACCACTACACCAACACAGAGAAATGTGAACCTGCCTCTACATTAATTCACATAATCCTAGTGAGTGCGCACACAACATGGCCAAACGAAAACAAAAGACAGTACCTGGCCTATCAATCCAATGGAAACTCATAGGCAACACAGTCCATTGGACTAGGCAATTACATGCAGCCATAAAAAGTCCATGGGCCTTGCCTCAGAGTCAAACCCACAACCTCTCGCAGCCCAAGCAAAGAGCCTAACACTACACCAACACAGAGAAATGTGAAACTGACTCTACATTAATTCACATAATCCTAGTGACTGCGCACACAACATGGCCAAACGAAAGCAAAAGTCAATACCTGGCCTATCTATCCAATGGAAACTCATAGGCAACAAAGTCCATTGGACTAGGCAATTACATGCAGCCATAAAAAGTCCATGGGCCTTGCCTCAGAGTCAAACCCACACCCTCTCACAGCCCAAGCAAAGAGCCTACCACTACACCAACAAAGAGAAATGTGAAACTGACTCTACATTAATTCACATATTCCTAGTGACTGCGCACACAACATGGCCAAACAAAAGCAAAAGAAAGCACCTGGCCTATCAATCCAATGGAAACTCATAGGTAACGCAGTCCATTGGACTATGCAATTACATGCAGCCATACAAAGTCCATGGGCCTTGCCTCAGAGTCGAACTCACAACCTCTCGCAGCCCAACAAAAAAGCCTACCACTTCAGCAACACAGAGAAGTATGAAACTGTCTCTACATTAACTCACATAATCCTAGTGACTGCGCACAAAACATGGCCAAACGAAAACAAAAGACAGTACCTGGCCTATCAATCCATTGGACTAGGCAATTACATGCAGCCATACAAAGTCCATGGGCCTTGCCTCAGAGTCGAACCCACAACCTCTTGTAGCCCAAGCAAAGAGCCTACCACTACACCAACACAGAGAAGAGCGAAACTGACTCAACATAAATTCACATAATCCTAGTGACTGCGCACACAACATGGCCAAACAAAAGCAAAAGACAGTCCCTGGCCTATCAATCCAATGGAAACTCATATACAACATAGTCCATTGGACTAGGCAATTACATGCAGCCATACAAAGTCCATGGGCCTTGCCTCAGAGTCAAACCCACAACCTCTGGCAGAACAAGCAAAGAGCTTACAACTACACCAACACAAAAAAGTAGGAAGGTGCGTCTACATTAATTCACATATTCCTAGAGACTGCGCACACAACATGGCCAAACAAAAGCAAAAGACATTACCTGGCCTATCAAGCCAATGGAAACTCATAGGCAACACAGTCCATTGGACTAAACAATTACATGCAGCCATACAAAGTCCATGGGCTTTGCCTCTGAGTCAAACCCACAATTTCTCGCAGCCCAAGCAAAGAGCCTACCACTACACCAACACAGACAAGATGGAAACTGAGTTTACATTAAGAACCTATAAAGATGTGAGTGAACCAGCCAATATAAAAGTATATAATCTTTATTGAAAAATTTGTTAAAAGACAAACACATAAAACAGACAATGATGAGGACACATACAATTAACCTCAGGTGAACCAAAATATACAAGCAATAAATAGCATAAGTGCATAATGGTCATGTATCGGAAAAAAAGTGCACCAAAAAAGGGGTGCTGTCCAAGTTTCTTTGAAGAGCCAATAGTCTTTAGGTAGATGAAGAGTGTCCCAAAGAACACCAATAAGGTGGAACTATATTAAATTTCAAGCTAAACAAAGCTTTTTTCTTCATTCAAGACTAAATGTATGAGAGCCACAATCCTATTGCTACAAAACGTGGCATATAACAGGGGAAACAAAGAATACATGTGTCTATGATATTAACAGGATATAATCCTATAAGATGCAAACATAATAGTTTATAAAAAGCAAATCCTGAATGGATCAGGTGGTATAACCACAACAATGTTTCCAAATGCCTACAGTCCCAAACAGGGGAGAAGCAGGATCTCAACCATACATATAAAGAAAAGGCAGAAACTGACACAAGTGTCAAAATATAACACTTTTTTCACAGGGCTGGACTAGGAGGCCATATTCCCAGTGTTATAATCAGATAGAAGGGCGGAATGGCTGCATTACCACAGTACTATACCTTTACAAGGAAACAGAGTCAGCCATAGGACCGACCCAAACACTGTGGTGAATCCACAAAAACACACACCAGAAGGGTGTTACAGGGCCCAGACTAAAAAGCCATATTCCCAGTACTATAGCACACAGAAAGGCAGCATGGCTGCAATACCACAGTAATTTGCCCCTACAAGGGAACAAAGTCAGCCATAAGAACCAACCTTAGCACTGAGTGGCAAGCCCACAAAGACACAGACCAGGAAGATAATAACCTGAGGATAAAGGTACCCCGACACGTGTTTCGCAGAAAAGCTTCTTCCAAGGGGAAACACGTGTCGGGGTACCTTTATCCTCAGGTTATTATCTTCCTGGTCTGTGTCTTTGTGGGCTTGCCACTCAGTGCTAAGGTTGGTTCTTATGGCTGACTTTGTTCCCTTGTAGGGGCAAATTACTGTGGTATTGCAGCCATGCTGCCTTTCTGTGGGCTATAGTACTGGGAATATGGCTTTTTAGTCTGGGCCCTGTAACACCCTTCTGGTGTGTGTTTTTGTGGATTCACCACAGTGTTTGGGTCGGTCCTATGGCTGACTCTGTTTCCTTGTAAAGGTATAGTACTGTGGTAATGCAGCCATTCCGCCCTTCTATCTGATTATAACACTGGGAATATGGCCTCCTAGTCCAGCCCTGTGAAAAAAGTGTTATATTTTGACACTTGTGTCAGTTTCTGCCTTTTCTTTATATGTATGGTTGAGATCCTGCTTCTCCCCTGTTTGGGACTGTAGGCATTTGGAAACATTGTTGTGGTTATACCACCTGATCCATTCAGGATTTGCTTTTTATAAACTATTATGTTTGCATCTTATAGGATTATATCCTGTTAATATCATAGACACATGTATTCTTTGTTTCCCCTGTTATATGCCACGTTTTGTAGCAATAGGATTGTGGCTCTCATACATTTAGTCTTGAATGAAGAAAAAACCTTTGTTTAGCTTGAAATTTAATATAGTTCCACCTTATTGGTGTTCTTTGGGACACTCTTCATCTACCTAAAGACTATTGGCTCTTCAAAGAAACTTGGACAGCACCCCTTTTTTGGTGCACTTTTTTTCCGATACATGACCATTATGCACTTATGCTATTTATTGCTTGTATATTTTGGTTCACCTGAGGTTAATTGTATGTGTCCTCATCATTGTCTGTTTTATGTGTTTGTCTTTTAACAAATTTTTCAATAAAGATTATATACTTTTATATTGGCTGGTTCACTCACATCTTTATAGGTTCTTAATGTAAACTCAGTTTCCATCTTGTCTGTGTTGGTGTAGTGGTAGGCTCTTTGCTTGGGCTGCGAGAAATTGTGGGTTTGACTCAGAGGCAAAGCCCATGGACTTTGTATGGCTGCATGTAATTGTTTAGTCCAATGGACTGTGTTGCCTATGAGTTTCCATTGGCTTGATAGGCCAGGTAATGTCTTTTGCTTTTGTTTGGCCATGTTGTGTGCGCAGTCACTAGGATTATGTGAATTAATGTAGAGTCAGTTTCACATTTCTCTGTGTTGGTGTAGTGGTAGGCTCTTTGCTTGGGCTGCGAGAGGTTGTGGGTTTGACTCTGAGGCAAGGCCCATGGACTTTTTATGGCTGCATGTAATTGCCTAGTCCAATGGACTGTGTTGCCTATGAGTTTCCATTGGATTGATAGGCCAGGTACTGTCTTTTGTTTTCGTTTGGCCATGTTGTGTGCGCACTCACTAGGATTATGTGAATTAATGTAGAGGCAGGTTCACATTTCTCTGTGTTGGTGTAGTGGTAGGCTCTTTGCTTGAGCTGCGAGAGGTTGTGGGTTTGACTCTGAGGCAAGGCCCATGGACTTTTTATGGCTGCATGTTATTGCCTAGTCCAATGGACTGTGTTGCCTATGAGTTTCCATTGGATTGATAAGCCAGGTACTGTCTTTTGCTTTTGTTTAGCCATGTTGTGTGCGCAGTCGGTAGGATTATGTGAATTAATGTAGAATCAGTTTCCAACTTCTCTGTGTTGGTTTAGTGGTAGGCTCTTTGCTTGTTCTCCAAGAGGTTGTGGGTTCGACTCTGAGGCAAGGCCCATGAACTTTGTATGGCTGCATGTATTTGCCTAGTCTAATGGACTGTGTTGCCTATGAGTTTCCATTGGATTGATAGGCCAGATAATGTCTTTTGCATTTGTTTCGCCATGTTGTGTGCACAGTCACTAGGATTATGTGAACTAATGTAAACTCAGTTTCCAACTTGTCTGTGTTGTTGTAGTGGTAGGCTCTTTGCTTGGGATGCGAGAAATTGTGGGTTTGACTCTGAGGCAAAGCCCATGGACTTTGTATGGCTGCATGTAATTGTTTAGTCCAATGGACTGTGTTGCCTATGAGTTTCCATTGGCTTGATAGGCCAGGTAATGTCTTTTGCTTTTGTTTGGCCATGTTGTGTGCGCAGTCGCTAGGAATATGTAAATTAATGTAGACGCAGCTTCCTACTTTTTTGTGTTGGTGTAGTTGTAAGCTCTTTGCTTGTTCTGCCAGAGGTTGTGGGTTTGACTCTGAGGCAAGGCCCATGGACTTTGTATGGCTGCATGTAATTGCCTAGTCCAATTGATTGCTTTGCCTATGAGTTTCTATTGGATTTATAGGCCAGGTAATGTCTTTTGCTTTTGTTTGGCCATGTTGTGTGCGCAGTCACTAGGATTATGTGAATTAATGTAGAATCAGTTTTCCACTTCTCTGTGTTGGTGTATTTGTAGGCTCTTTGCTTGGGCTACAAGAGGTTGTGGGTTCGACTCTGGGGCAAGGCCCATGGGCTTTGTATGGCTGCATGTATTTGCCTAGTCTAATGGACTGTGTTGCCTATGAGTTTCCATTGGATTGATAGGCCAGGTATTTTCTTTTGTTTGGCCATGTTGTGTGCGCAGTCGGTAGGATTATGTGAATTAATGTAGAATCAGTTTCCCACTTCTCTGTGTTGGTGTAGTGGTAGGCTCTTTGCTTGGCTGCGAGAGGTTGTGGGTTTGACTCTGAGGCAAGGACCATGGACTTTGTATGTCTCCATGTAATTGTCTAGTCCAATGGACTGTGTTGCCTATGAGTTTCTATTGGATTTATAGGCCAGGTACTGTCTTTTGCTTTTGTTTGGCCATGTTGTGTGCGCAGTCACTAGGATTATGTGAATTAATGTAGAGTCAGGTTCACATTTCTCTGTGTTGGTGTAGTTGTAGGCTCTTTGCTAGAGCTGCGAGAGGTTGTGAGTTCAACTTTGAGGCAAGGCCCATGGACTTTGTATGGCTGCATGTTATTGCCTAGTCCAATGGACTATGTTACCTATGAGTTTCAATTGGAATGATAGGCCAGGTACTGTCTTTTGCTTTTGTTTGGCCATGTTGTGTGCGCAGTCACTAGGATTATGTGAATTAATGTAGAGTCAGTTTCACACTTCTCTGTGTTGATGTAGTGGTAGGCTTTTTTCTTGGGCTGCGAGAGGTTGTGATTTCGACTCTGAGGCAAGGCCCATGGACTTTGTATGGCTGCATGTAATTGCCTAGTCCAATGGACTATGTTGTCTATGAGTTTCCATTGGATTGATAGGCCAGGGACTGTCTATTGCTTTTGTTTGGCCATGTTGTGTGCGCAGTCACTAGGATTATGTGAATTTATGTTGAGTCAATTTCGCACTTCTCTGTGTTGGTGTAGTGGTAGGCTCTTTGCTTGGGCTTTGAGAGGTAGTGGTTTTGACTCTGAGGCAAGGCCCATGGACTTTGTATGGCTGCATGTTATTGCCTAGTCCAAAGGATTGCGTTGCCTATGAGTTTCCATTGGATTAATAGGCCAGGTACTGTCTTTTGCTTTTGTTTGGCCATGTTGTGTGCGCAGTCACTAGGATTATGTGAATTAATGTAGAGTCATTCACCTAATTCTCTGTGTTGGTGTAGTGGTAGTCTCTTTGCTTAAGCTGCGAGAGGTTGTGGGTTCGACTCTGAGGCAAGGCCCATGGAGTTTGTATGGCTGCATGTAATCGCCTAGTTCAATTGACTGTGTTGCCTATGAGTTCCCATCGGATTGATAGGCCAGGTACTGTCTTTTGCTTTTGTTTGGCCATGTTGTGTGCGCAGTCACTAGGATTATGTGAACTAATGTAAACTCAGATTCCAACTTCTCTGTGTTGGTGTAGTGGTAGGCTCTTTGCTTGGGCTGCGAGAAATTGTGGGTTCGACTCTGAGGCAAGGCCCATGGAGTTTGTATGGCTGCATGTAATCGCCTAGTTCAATTGACTGTGTTGCCTATGAGTTTCCATTGGCTTGATAGGCTAGGTAATGTCTTCTGCTTTTGTTTGGCCATGTTGTGTGCGCAGTCACTAGGATTATGTGAATTAATGTAGACGCAGCTTCCTACTTCTTTGTGTTTTTGTAGTTGTAGGCTCTTTGCTTGTTCTGCCAGAGGTTGTGGGTTTGACTCTGAGGCAAGGCCCATGGACTTTTTATGGCTGCATGTAATTGCCTAGTCCAATGGACTATGTTGCCTATGAGTTTCCATTGGATTGATAGGCCAGGTACTGCCTTTTGCTTTTGTTTGACCATGTTGTGTGCGCAGTCACTAGGGTTATGGGAATTAATGTAGAGTCAGTTTCCCACTTCTCTGTGTTGGTGTAGTGGTAGGCTCTTTGCTTGGGCTGCGAGAGGTTGTGGGTTCGACTCTAATGCAAGGCTCATGGACTTTGAATGGCTGCATGTAATTGCTTAGTCCAATGGACTGTGTTGCCTATGAGTTTCTATTGGATTGATAGGCCAGTTACTGTCTTTTGTTTTCGTTTGGCCATGTTGTGTGCGCAGTCACTAGGATTATGTGAAATAATGTAGAGTCAGGTTTACATTTCTCTGTGTTGGTGTAGTGGTAGGCTCTTTGCTTGAGCTGCGAGAGGTTGTGAGTTCGACTTTGAGGCAAGGCCCATGGACTTTGTATGGCTGCATGTAATTGCCTAGTCCAATTGATTGATTTGCCTATGAGTTTCTATTGGATTGATAGGCCAGGTACTGTCTTTTTCTTTTGTTTGGCAATGTTGTGTGCGCAGTCACTAGGATTATGTGAATTAATGTAGAGTCATTCACCTACTTCTCTGTGGTGGTGTAGTGGTAGTCTCTTTGCTTAAGCTGCAAGAGGTTGTGGGTTCGACTCTGAGGCAAGGCCCCTGGAGTTTGTATGGCTGCATGTAATTGCCTATTTCAATTAACTGTTTTGCCTATGAGTTCCCATTGGATTGATAGGCCAGGTACTGTCTTTTGCTTTTGTTTGGCCATGTTGTGTGCGCAGTCACTAGGATTATGTGAACTAATGTAAACTCAGTTTCCAACTTCTCTGTCTTGGTGTAGTGGTAGGCTCTTTGCTTGGGCTGCGAGAAATTGTGGGTTTGACTCTAAAGCAAAGCCCATGGACTTTATATGGCTGCGTGTAATTGCCTAGTCCAATGGACTGTGTTGCCTATGAGTTTCCATTGGATTGATTGGCCAGGTATTATCTTTTGTTTGGTTATGTTGTGTGCGCAGTCGGTAGGATTATGTGAATTAATGTAGAATCAGTTTCCCAGTTCTCTGTGTTGCTGTAGTGGAAGGCTCTTTGCTTAGCTGCAAGAGGTTGTGGGTTTGACTCTGAGGCAAGGCCCATGGAGTTTGTATGGCTGCATGTAATTGCCTAGTTCAATTAACTGTGTTGCCTATGAGTTCCCATTGGATTGATAGGCCAGGTACTGTCTTTTGCTTTTGTTTGGCCATGTTGTGTGCGCAGTCACTAGGATTATGTGAATTAATGTAGACGCAGCTTCCTACTTCTTTGTGTTGGTGAAGTTGTAGGCTCTTTGCTTGTTCTGCCAGAGATTGTGGGTATGACTCTGAGGCAAGGCCCATGGACTTTGTATGGCTGCATGTAATTGCGTAGTCCATTGGACTATGTTGTCTATGAGTTTCCATTGGATTGATAGGCCAGGGACTGTCTTTTGTTTTCGTTTGGTCATGTTGTGTGCGCAGTCACTAGGATTATGTGAATTAATGTAGAGTCATTCTCTTCTCTGTGTTGGTGTAGTGGTAGGCTCTTTCCTTGGGTTACAAGAAGTTGTGGGTTTGACTTTGAGGCAAAGCCCATGGACTTTGTATGGTTGAATGTAATTGCCTAGTCCAATGGACTGTGTTGCCTATGAGTTTTCATTGAATGAATAGGCCAGGTATTGTCTTTTGTTTGGCCATGTTGTGTGCGCAGTCGGTAGGATTATGTGAATTAATGTAGAATCAGTTTCCCACTTCTCTGTGTTAGTGTAGTGGTAGGCTTTTTGCTTGGCTGCGAGAAGTTGTGGGTTTGACTCTGAGGCAAGGCCCATGGACTTTGTATGTCTCCATGTAATTGTCTAGTCCAATGGACTGTGTTGCCTATGAGTTTCCATTGGATTGATAGGCCAGGTACTGTCTTTTGCTTTTGTTTGGCCATGTTGTGTGCGCAGTCACTAGGATTATGTGAATTAATGTAGAAATGGTTTTCCACTTCTCTGTGTTGGTGTATTGGTAGGCTCTTTGCCTTGGCTATGAGAGGTTGTGGGTTTGACTCTGGGGCAAGGCCCATGGGCTTTGTATGGCTGCATGTAATTGCCTAGTCCAATGTACTGTGTTACCTATGAGTTTCCGTTGGATTGATAGGCCACGTACTGTCTTTTGCTTTTGTTTGGCCATGTTGTGTGCGCAGTCACTAGGATTATGTTAATTAATGTAGAGTCGGTTTCCAACTTCTCTGAGTTGGTTTAGTGGTAGGCTCTTTGCTTGTTCTCCAAGAGGTTGTGGGTTCGACTCTGAGGCAATGCCCATGAACTTTACATGGCTGCATGTAAGTGCCTAGTCTAATGGACTGTGTTGCCTATGAGTTTCCATTGGATTGATAGGCCAGATAATGTCTTTTGCATTTGTTTGGCCATGTTGTGTGCGTAGTCACTAGGATTATGTGAATTAATGTAGAGTCATTCACCTACTTCTCTGTGTTGGTGTAGTGGTAGGCTCTTTGCCCTGGCTACGAGAGTTTGTGGGTTCGACTCTGGGGCAAGACCCATGGGCTTTGTATGGCTGCATGTAATTGCCTAGTCCAATGTACTGTGTTACCTATGAGTTTCCATTGGATTGATAGGCTAGGTACTGTCTTTTGCTTTTGTTTGGCCATGTTGTGTGCGCAGTCACTAGGATTATGTTAATTAATGTAGAGTCGGTTTCCAACTTCACTGAGTTGGTTTAGTGGTAGGCTCTTTGCTTGTTCTCCAAGAGGTTGTGGGTTCGACTCTGAGGCAAGGCCCATGAACTTTGTTTGGCTGCATGTAATTGCCTATGAGTTTCCATTTGATTGAATGGCCAGGTACTGTCTTTTGTTTTCGT